>NC_142441.1:27290000-27590000 GCF_059453495.1 Arachis ipaensis | reverse complement strand
AGTGCTCTATTTGGACTTCTGTAGCTCCAGAAAAGCTCTTCTGAATGCAGGCAGGTTAGATCCGGACAACATCTGCAGTGCTTTCTTTGTCTCTGAATCAGACTTCTGCTCCAGCTCCTTAATTTCAGCCAGAAAATACTTGAAATTGCTCAAAAACACAAAAACTCATAGTAGAATCCAAAAATGTGAATTTAACACTAAAACCTATAAAAACTAAATAAAACACACTAAAAACTATATGAAAGTGATGTCAAAAAGTGTATAAAATATCCGCTCATCACAACACCAAACTTAAACCGTTGCTTGTCCCCAAGAAAACTAAAAACACAGTAGGGTAAATAAAATTAAGATACGATAAATTTCTAAGTTTCAAATGAGGCTTAGTTATAATCAGATGAGCGGGACTTAGTAGCTTTTTGCTTCTGAATAGTTTTGGCATCTCAATATCCATTGAAATTCAGAGATGTTGGCATCTTTAGGAACTTAGAATCCAGATGATATTATTAACTTTCCTAGTTAAGCTTATTTTGATTCTTGAACACAACTTTCTGAGTCTTGGCCGTGACCCTAAGCACTCTGTTTTCCAGTATTACCACCGGATACAATAATGCCACAAACACTTTAATTGGGTGAACCTTTTCAGATTGTGACTCAGCTTTGCTAGAGTCCCCAGATAGAGGTGCCCAGAGTTCTTAAGCACACTCTATTGCTTTGGACCACGACTTTAACCGCGCAGTCTCAAGCTTTTCACTTGACACCTTCACGCCACAAGCACATGGTTAGGGACAGCTTGGTTTAGCCGCTTAGGCCAGTATTTTATTCCTTTGGGCCCTCCTAACCACTGATGCTCAAAGCCTTAGGCCCTTTTACCCTTGCCTTTTGGTTTTAAGGGCTATTGGCTTTTTTTGCTTGCTTTTTATTTTTTTTCTTTCTTTTTATTCGCCTTTTTTTTCTTTTGCATGCATATATATATTTTTTCTTTTGCTTTTTGCTACTTTTTCTTGCTTCAAGAATCAATTTTCAGAATTTTCAGAATATCAATAATATTTTTCCTTTTTCCTTATTCTTTCAAGAGCCAACATTCTAAAATTTTAACTTCAAATATGTACTGTTTAATCATACATTCAGAAAACAAAAGCAAATGACACCACATCAAACTAATTAAACTAATCTTATTTTAAACTTAAAATTCATGCATCTCTCAATTCTTTTCAAAAAATTTTTTATTTAATCAAGGTGAGAGATATATGGAACACTTTTACAACTTTAAGACATCAATGCAAATGATCATGCAACTAGAGCAAGAAAACAGAAAATAAAACAGACAAAAAATAAAAAAATAACAGACAAGGAGATAAAGGGAACGAATCCACCTGGATGATGATAGCTACTACTCCTCCTTGAGGATTCGATGTAATGCTTGATCACTTCTATGTCACTCCTTTGTCTCTGTTGAGGCAGCTGCACAAGTTTATGTGCATGCTCTCTAGTTTGCTCCATCCTCTTCTTCTATACTTAAGAGTGGTAGAAGTCACAAAGCAAAGCTTTTGCAACACCAAACTTAAGAGTTTTGCTCGTCCTCGAGCAAATATGATCAATGGGGGAGAAGGTGGGGTAGGTGGAGCTTCTGTGGGACCTCTTGGTTCTGAGAGGTTAGGGAATTTCATATTCCTTGCTTCTCTGCACTGGCGTTTGAATGCCCAGGGGTTGCTCCCTGGCTGGCGTTCAACACCAGCAATGTTCCCCTCTTGGGGCGTTGAACGCCCAGGGGGGCTTCCTCACTAGCATTCAACTTTAACACTCTTTCCGGAGTGTTTTATTTTCACTGCTGTGAATTCTGTCTCTTGGATGATGCATATGATCATGACTTTAACAACTAAAAAGAAAAATAAAAAGAAAATAAATGGTTGAGTAAAGTTGGGTTGCCTCCTAATAAGCGCTCTTTTAAAGTCACTAGCTTGACCTTTAGCTCCTTACGGAGGTGAGTATGGGCTCAGATTTTTGCCCATGATAGTGAATTTTCTTTTTGTCCTCTCATGAATAAGCTCTACATGCTCTAGAGATAGGACACGGCTCACTGTATGTGGCAGGACTAGATTCTTAGTGAAGACAACTCTCATACCTGGTGAGAGGCCTTCAGTAGGAACTTTCTTGTTTCTCTAGCCCCTTAGGTACTTTCTTCTTAGTACCTTTGTGCTTAGAGCTTGTTGAGGGCTGCCCAACACCAAACTTAGAATTGATGTCTGGGGGCTCTGCAGAGCTCTGCACAGAGAGAAAGGGTTGGCACACTAGGTGTTTCACTGTTATCTCTCTTTTAAAGGGAGAGCTAGGATGAGACATCTTGAATAAGATGTGATCCTCCCCTAACTTTAGGGTTAGTTCTCCCTTAACTACATCAATGATAGCATTAGCTATGGCTAGGAAAGGCCTTCCAAGGATGACACAGTCATCCTCATCCTCTCCTATATCCAAGACAATGAAGTTTGCAGGGATGTAATGGTTTTTAACTTTGACCAAGACATCCTCCACTAAGCCATATGACTTCTTCATGGTCTTGTTTGCTATCTCTAAAGAGACGTGTGCAACTTGTACCTCAAGGATTCCCAGCTTCTCCATTATAGAGAGTGGCATGAGGTTAATACTTGACCCTAGGTCACACAAAGCCTTTTTAAAGGTCATAGTACCTATGGTGCAAGAAATCAGAAAGCATCCAGGGTCTGGAAGCTTCTGAGGTAGCTCTTGCTGAACCAAAGCATGGAGTTCTTTGGTAAGCAGTGGAAGTTCTTCATCCAGGGACTTTGTACCAAATAGCTTGGCATTCAGCTTCATTAGAGCTCCTAGAAAACGAGCAACTTGCTCTTCCCTAGTGTCTTCATCCTCACTTGAGGATGAGTAGTCATCAGAACCTATGCACTGCAGAAGTGCATTCAGAGGAACCTCAATTGTCTTTGTGGTTTCCTTGGGTTCTAGGCTAGAGGATTCTTGAGTAGGATTCAGGTACTCAAAGGGTGTGCTTTGGTTGGCGTTCAACGCCAGCTCTGTCAGCTTAGTGGGTGTTGAACGCCCTTGCTGTCCACCTTGAGTGGCGTTAAAGGCCAGTTCCTCTAGCATTATGGGCGTTGAACGCCTAGCAGGGATGTTCTTGCTAGCATTCAACGCCAGCTTCCCTGGGCTGGTGGGCGTTGAACGCCCAGTGAAGAATTCTTCATTGGCATTCAATGCCTTCCCATTCTCCTCTAATTCGGCCTCAACCTCCATGGTTATGGCCTTGCACTCTTCTCTAGGATTAACCTCAGTATTACTGGGAAGAATATCTAGAGGAATCTCAGGGATCCTCTTGCCCAGTTGACCAACTTGTACCTCCAAATTTCTAATGGAGGACCTTGTTTCGTTAATAAAACTATGAGTGGTCTTAGTGAGGCTGGAGACTAGAGTGGCTAAGTCAAAGAGGCTTTACTTATATGTCTCCATATTCCCTTGAGAAGATGGGAATGGTGGTCTATTGTTGAACCTATTCTGGTTCCTACCACCTTGATTGAAACCTTGTTGAGGTTTCTATTGATCTTTCCATGAAAGATTAGGATGGTTCCTCCATGAAGGGTTGTAAATGTTTCCATAGACTTCTCCTATGTAATTCACCTCCTCCATGGTAGGTTGATTAGGATCATAGGCTTCTTCTTCAAGAGAAGCTTCCTGAGCACTGCCAGCTACAGTTTATATCCTAGTGAGATGTTGAGAGATCATGTTGACCTGTTGGGTCAAGATTTTATTCTGAGCTAGGATGGCATTCAGAGTCTCAACTTCATGAACTCCTTTCTTCTGAGAGATTCCATGGTTTACAGGATTCCTCTCAGAGGTGTACATGAATTGGTTGTTTGCAACCATCTCAATGAGCTCTCTTGCTTTTGCAGGTGTTTTCTTCAAGTGGAGAGATCTACCTGTAGAGCTATCCAATGAAATTTTGGATATCTCAGATAAGTCATCATAGAACACGCCTATGAGAGACCATTCTAAGAGAATTTCAGGAGGACATCTCCTAATCAGTTGCTTGTATCTTTCTCAAGCTTCATAGAGGGATTCACCTTCTCTTTGTCTGAAGGTTTGAACTTCCACTCTAATCTTGCTCATCCTTTGAGGAGGAAAGAAATTAGCCAGAAAAGTATTAACTAGCTTTTTCCAAGAGTCAAGACTCTCTCTAGGTTGGGCATCCAACCAGAACTTAGCTCTGTCTCTTAAAGCAAAGGGAAAGAGCATCAGCTTATAGACTTCAGGATTAACTCTATTAGTCTTTATAGTATCACAGATCTGTAAGAATTCTGCTAAGAACAGATGTGGATCTTCCAGTGGAAGTCCATGGAATTTACAGTTCTGCTGCAGAAGAGAGACTGACTGAGGCTTAAGCTCAAAATTGTTAGCTCCAATGGCAAGTACAGCAATGCTTCTGCCATAAAAGTCAGAGGTAGGCATGGTGAACTCACCTAGGACCTTTCTAGGCTCCTCTTGTGGTTCGGCCATGTCCTCTATTTCTTGTTCAAAACTTTCTGAAAGGTCTCTTCCGGAGTGTTGTGCTTTAGCTAGTTGTAAACGCCTCCTCAGAGTCTTTTCAGGTTCAGGATCAGGAGTCAAGAGGGGTTCTTTATCCCTGTTCTTGGTAATAAACAAGAAGAAAAGAAAAAAAGAAGAAGAGACCACGCCAATAGGCAAGAAGCTCCTCCTTAAATTCAGAAGTAGAGAATAAAGAAGATAAAAAAATAAAAATAAATAAAAGAAGTAAAAGAAAAATACCTTGAAAATAATAGATAAGAGTAAATAAGAGAGGATGAAAGTTGAGAAGATGAAAGAGAAATCACAAGAAAGCTTTTTGTGCCAATTGGCAAGAAGCTCCAAGTTTCTCAAAGTCAGAAGTAGAGAATAAAGAAGATAAAAATAAATAAATAAATAAATAAAAGAAGTAAAAAAAATACCTTGAAAATAATAGATAAGAGTAAATAAGAGAGGATGAAAGTTGAGAAGATGGAAGAGAAATCACAAGAAAGCTTTCTGTGCCAATTGGCAAGAAGCTCTAAGTGAGATGTGAAGAAGAAAGGAAAGAAAATAAAGAAGTTGAGGTAGACCAAGAGAAGGAAGTAGAGTTAGAATAATATAGATGTGAGATGAAGAGTATTATAAATAGAAAGAGTAAATTAGAATTAAAATATATTTTTTTGTTTTTGTTTAATTAATTATTTTTGAAAATTATTTAATTAATTTAAAAAGAATTTAAAATTTAAATGTTGATTTCCGAAAAATAGAAGGGAGAGAAGAGAGAGAAATTTTCGAAATTTAAGAGAGAAGAGAGTTAGTTAGATAGTTTTGAAAAATAAGAGAGAGAAATAGGAGAAGTATTTTCAAAAATTTGAGAGGGAAATGTTAATTGAAAAAGATGAGAGAGAAGATAAGATATTAATTAAAAAAATAAAAATAAAAATAAAAGATAAGATAAGAAAAGATTTAAAATTAAAGTTTGAAATTAGACAAAGATAAAATTTTGAAATTTGATTTTGAAAAAAATATGATTTTAAAAATTTGAATTTTAAAAAAAATAAGATAAGATTTTTTTGAATTTTGAAAAAGATATGACAAGTTTTGAAAAAGATAAGATTTTTGAAAAGATATGATTTTTATTTTTGAAAAATTTGATTTTTGAAAACTTGACAACTAAGATATGATAAAATAAAATTTTGAAATTGAAATCTGAATTTTTATTTTTAAAATTTCGAAAATAATATAAAAAGATAAGAAAAGATATTAATAATTTTTTTTTTATTTTTTTGAATTTATTGATGAAAGAGAAAAACACACAAAAGACACAAGACTTAAAATTTTTAGATCTAGCACCCTTGTTTTTCGAAAATTTTTGGAGAGAAACACCAAGGGACACCAAACTTAATAATTTTAAGATCAAGACACATGCAAGACTCAATAACACCTTGAAGACTCACAAGAACACCAAGAATAAAATTTAAAGACTTAAAGAACTCAAGAACATAACAAGAACACTAAACTTAAAATTTTTAGAAAATCAAGACAAAATTTTCAAAAATTGAAAGAAAAATAACAAGAAAATACCAAACTTAAAAATTGAAACAAGATTAAACAAAGAAAAATTATTTTTTTGAAAATTTTTAGAAACTAGGACTCAGAGAATGCAAGATTCAACAAGAACATTAACACTGTGACTCAAAGAAAACAATTCAGAGGATACCAAAAATAAACTATATGAAAAAGGTTTTTGAAAATGTTTTAAAATTTTTGTAATTGAAAAGCATGAACATGCAGGATTCAAACCAAGAACAAGAATTAAACAAAGAAAAGAAAAATATTTTTTTGAAAAAGATTTTTGAAATTTTCGAAAATTTGAAGGAGAAGAAAATAAAAATAAAGGACTTTAATCAAAGTTATATTCTTGCAAAAATCAGAGACTCAACAAGAACATAAATTGAACAAAGAAAAGAAAAATTTTTGAAAAAAAGTTTTTAATTTTTTCGAAAAATTGGGGGAAGAAAATAAAAATAAAAAAGCTAACAAATTAAAAAGTACCTGATCTAGGGGGTAAGACAATCCGGCAGTTTGTCCAAACTCAACAATCCCCAGCAACGGCACCAAAAACTTGGTGCACAAATCCCCACACTTTCGTACAGCTGTACCAGCAAGTGCACTGGGTCGTCCAAGTAATACGAGTCAGGGTCGATCCCACGAGGATTGTGGTTTGAAGCAAGCTATGGTTATCTTGCAGGTCTTAGTCAGGCAGATCAAGTGGTTGCAGGATTACAGAATTTAGGATTATTATAATAGGGTGCTAATACTTTAAAGATAGAGTTGAGGATTGGAGTTACTTTGCCTTTCTGAATTAACTCCGGTATTACTGCTTTCTTTGCTTGTGAGTGATTTCTTCAATGGCAGGCTGTATATGATTGACACTGGTTTGAGCAGCTGCTGTAACACCCTAATTACCCTAAGCCTTACCTCGCGTCGTAAAGCAAAGGTTAATTAAAGGTTACGACAGTTCTAAGCTCATACCTATAATATATAGAAGAAATAATATATTCTAGAAGCCCAATGAAGGATATAACTCAAAAATAGGATTTGAAAAGCTCAAAACATACTCACGAAGCTACAAGCTTAACACAAAAGATATAGATGTAATATAACAAAATAAAAGAGTATAATAATATAAAGATCTAGCCACGGCTTGCGGAGTTTAAGCCGGCTAGCTATAAATAGACCATACCGAAATATGAATGTTAAAACAGCTTATACAAGTTTTTCTCTCAAAGTAAGCCTCTAGGCCAAAGTAAGATACAAAATGAGAGATATAAACAAAATAACCCTACTAATAACAAAATAGAATAAGATCCTCCGCTCCGCTACCATCAAGCAACTCAATGAGGTGGGTTGCGACCTGCATCTGAAAAATAACAACAACGTATGGAATGAGAATCGGAGGTTCTCAGTATGGTAACAGTACCCAGTAATGTAAGATGTAAGACTCCGGGACGTCAAAGGCAATCCTAGAGCTTCATACCAAACAGATATCCAAACTTAACGAAATAAATAACTTAAACCGCAAATAATAGACAAGGTATCTAAACTTAGGGGATTTCTAACTAAATCTAATCGCCGCTGTCCCACAGCCTTCACTAAACTACCCTCCGTGCGATCCCATCGTCACCGCCTACCTAACCTTCTTAGCACCAGACAAACACAGATAATGCAAGTAAGAAAAACACAGATAGTATTCATATATATAACAAGTAATTGAAGAAGCAAGTAGGCATATTATACAATTAGGCAAACCCAAGTAATCAAAGCAAGCAAACATATAGAAGATGCACATGATGAATGTCTATCCTATTAGTTGTGATATCACATGTCGGTTATAGTGCCAAGCTAGCCCAACACAAAATCTGGACGGAAACTCCCGGATTAGTCTCTTTGTTGCACATACTCAGGAGGAATAATTCCGAGGGATAAGTGCCCTACTACTTTCTCCTTTTAGAGGGAAATGTTTCGAGGGAGAGTGCCCTACCACCTTCCTCTGGATGCTGTATGATTCCGTGGGTTAGTGCCCTACCACCTTACAACCAAAGAGAAACCCATGTTCAGGAGGAAAAATTCCGAGGGATGAGTGCCTTACCACCTTCTCCTTTCAGAGGGAAACATTCTGAGGGAGAGTGCCCTACCATCGTCCTCTTGAGCGATAAATATGAGTGAGAAGTCCAGCTTCAAGTCTCACATCCGAACGTAGGTGGAAGACTGCCACAGCCCCTGTGACGGAGAACAATGCATATCGTAATCACGGATTCAATCTCTAAGGCCACTCCTCATAGCACACTTCCACTCATACTCCATCAACCATAATAATTCATTTCCATGTTTTCAACTCATCACAACCATCATCAATTCATAACTTTCCATTCCGAACTCACTAGTTCATCAGTTCCTCAATTCGTTGTCAGTAAACACCAAGTTCACTACTCTTCCTTCTCTCTCAACCCAACTCATCATCAATACATCAGAAACCTAAACCTCCATTCTCTAACTTTTCAAAGTAAAACCCAACTTAAATCTCCTAGGACCTTTCCATTGTTTTGATACACGAAAAATAAGCCAAAGAGTCTTAAATAGGTGTCACAGAAGTTTACAAGCTCGTTGGAAAGGTGAAATAGTCAAAAACAAAGTTTAAGTTGAAAAACAAGGAGTGTGTGTACGCATATGGGTGTGCGTGCGCACGCCCAGAGAGATTTTCAAAACGTGTGTGTACACATAGAGGTGTGCGTACGCACAAGTGCAAAAGTTTCCAAACTCTGTTCACTCGCACAAGGCGTGTGAGCGCCCTCAACAGAGTGCACCTTCCAACGTGTGCGTCCACACATCGCTATGCGTGCGCACAAGTTGTAAAACTTCATCGGTTATGTGCGCACACAGGTTGTGCTAGCGCTCTAAATAGAAGGCTTTCCCCTGTGTGTGCGTACGCACAAGGCTGTGCGTGCGCACACAAACCAGATATCACAAAATTCTGTAGCGTTGCAGAATTTTAGATTTTGACACCAAACTTTGAATGATCATAACTTCCTCTACAAAAATCCAAATTTTACAAACTTTATATTAATTTGAAGACTTCTCAATTAACTTTAATTCTAAGCAATTTTTAACAAATTTTGAAAATGAGGCACAAGTAATGACCTGTCAAAGTTCACTAAAAACTAGTTTTTACCAAAATCCACAAAACCTCAAGTTTTAACCAACTCTCAATTCAAAACCAAAACAAAACTTGCTCAATCATCATAAAATATTACCACATCCAACATCTTACCATTTCATATTATTCTCCTCAATTTCACACCTAAATTACTTAACCATTACACCATATATTACTACCAATCCATAATTTCCAATTCAATCGTAAATCCACACTCATAATCATCACCAACCAACAACAACCTCAACAACCAAAACAAATCCTCATCAATTCCAGTAATCATCACCAAACAATATCTAACATTAACCAAATCCATCATAAAACTCATCAACACCAATAATTCTCAATAATCATCATCAACCAGAATAACTAACAATCAAAATCATCATCAACATCCATCAAGCATATATTTATAAACAATTAATCATACAATCACATCTTTCAACCTATCATAAGGTCAACTAGCCTAAATGTCCAGTGATATTACATATTACATAGAGGAGACTGAAACGATACCTTGCCCGCTCCCCAAAAAGTACACCGCACCAAGATTGGAGTCCAACAAGCTTTCAACTCACCAACAAGCTACCAAAGCTCAAACTAACATCATATGTATATCAAAATCAAAACCTAAGATACACAAAACAACTAAACACAAGGGTTTAGTGAAAGTTTACCTTACCTAATAGGATTAGGGGTAAAGTCCAACAATTACCCGCTATTAAAGATCACCTAAACAACCAAAATCACAAAAATCTCCTAAAAAACCATAACCAAAAACGCACAGAAACTAGGGCAGAAAACTGTAGATTAAGACGCAATTTCTTACCATTTTTTCTTTTATATAATCGAAGAGCTCGGTGAGAGCTTCGCGTGGCCACAAATTGCTCGTCAATCAGAGTTCTGTAGCTCATGTTATGGCCAAAAGAAGGAGGAGGTGAATAGTGACCAAACTCTCATCTCCTCTCCTCTCTATCACCGTCCCTCTCTCACTCTCTATGCATCAAATGAGCTAAAATGCTCATTAATGGGTTTATATAAGTTAGGCCTTGGACCCGGTCCAACTCGTTAGCATTTTTAGCCCGTTTGGCCCTCTTTGGGCCAAAATCTTTAAGATCAGCACCCGGTTTTCGATTCTAAATTATTTTTATCCTTTTAAAATAATAAATCAACTTTCAAAATCTTATCTTCCAAAATACATGGTACTGGACAAACTAGAGTCAGTACTACCAGCTTAAGCGCCAGTACGCATTTTTACAAAAACTTTTCGAAAAAGATACATTTTTCAACTCAGAAAAATTCATTGAAATCAATTTTCACCTTTATATTTTCAAATTAAACTTCTAAATTTTGAATCTATTCCGAGCACTAAAATTATTTTATTAAAATAATTTTACATAAAAAACTCCGGTTCTTACATTCTCCCCTCCTAATAAAATTTTTGCCCTCGAAAATTCGAATCACGCGATATATATATATATGTATGTATATATATATATATATATATATATATATATATATATATATATATATATATATATATATATATATATATATATATATATATATATTTTCTCCACAAAGCATTCTACTATCAACCTTATCAACCCAACAAGTTGCCAAAGCATCTCATTTATTATCATCCTACCGTGTCGATGTTCTCTCTCATCTTCCACTGCGTCACTCTGATTATCGTCATTAAGAATCCGAAAATTTTTCTTAAACCAAATACCGATTTTGTAATATTTTTCAAAACCTTTAAAAGAAGTTCAATCTAAAAGAGTCCATTGTTAAAACCTTCTCAAAAGAGTCGAAAATTATTTATTTGGAAACCAATCACTTTAAAGCGTGATTTTCTTAGATTCATTGAAATCCTTAAATCAGGACCTTTCAATTTGAATCCCTTTCGATAAGTTAAATTACAAACCAAATTCACAAGTTAACAAAATCATAGAACTCACTTTCCTTTTTAAATCATATCATTTAATCAAAAAGTTCGAATCCTAGTTTCAAAACCAAATCATTTAAACCAAAGTTCCAAACCAAAATTAAAAATCATTCTAAGCTTTAAAACTTTTTCAACAAGAACGGCGATAGTCTATACTATGAAAATAAGTTAAGGTTTGGCTACTGGCTTCATAATTACCTCAACCCTGCTATTGTGATCGACCCGGCTCATGTGTTCCTCGGTGTGGACAATCTCTAACCAAATGTCCCGGTGCGCCACACTTGTAACATAGTTTCATACCTAACCGACATGGCTTATTCGGATGGTAGTTCCCACATTCCTGACAATTCATATCAGGGGAGTATGCTCTTGACCATTTTCCTTCACCATTTCTCTTGAAATTTTGACCCCTTGGTCCAAGGTAATCATCACGTTCCCTATTCGCGTTTCCCCTATGAGTGTCCCTTGACGAGTCTACTGTCTTTGCATATTTTTCAACCACTCTCGCCTTGTTCACAAGTTCGGAGAAGATCCAAATCTCCAAAGGAGCCACAGCAGTCATGATGTTATCCTTCAAGCCCTTTTGATACTTGATGCACTTTCATCTTTCATAGGTTTCCGGGGCACCCTGACACACCCTAGAGAACCTACAGAGCTCCTCAAATTGGCTAGTATAGTCCGCCACAGATAAGGAACCTTGCTTCAGCTGCATAAGTTCCATCTCCTTTGCTTCCCTTGCAGATTCAGAAATGTACTTCTTATAGAAGACCGTTTGAAACGCATCCCGAGAGATTCCTGCATTCGGAAGTCGCATCAACTGGCACTCTCCTTGCCACCAATGTTGTGCCTCTCCTAATAGTTGATAAGCCGCAAACTCAATATATTGGTTAGCCGGGACATGTTGAGCCTGTAGGGCGCACTCCATAGCTTGGAACCAATTGTTCGCTTCAGTTGAGTTGGTCGAACCCTGAAAGTTGGTGGATGAACCTTTAGAAATAAAGCCAAAGTCATTGGAGCACCTCCCAAGTTATTACCGTCTCCTTCCCCATTTCCATTACCGTTCCCGTTTCCTGCTGGTTGACCCAGCCTCTGCACAGCTTGCAGAGTCGCAGCAGCATTCGCCTCTATGGTATTCGTAGGATAGCCATTGCTGCCATGAACTCGGCATGGTTATCGACCAGTTGCTCGTTTCTACTCTCTCCTCGTGAACGTGTATGACTGGTACACGAAATCATGATCACACACTTCTTCACAACTCTGTGCAGCTGACCAGCAAGTGCACTGGGTCGTCCAAGTAATACCTTACGTGAGTAAGGGTCGATCCCACGGAGATTGTCGGCTTGAAGCAAGCTATGGTCATCTTGTAAATCTCAGTCAGGCAGATTCAAATAGTTATGAAGTTTTGATAATTAAAATATAAATAAAATATAAAAGAGGATAGAAGTACTTATGTAATTCATTAGTGGGATTTCAGATAAGCGTATGAAAATGCTTTCTTCCTTCTGAACCTCTGCTTTCCTTTTGCCTTCATCCAATCATTCATACTCCTTTCCATGGCAAGCTGTATGTTGGGGGATCACCGTTGTCAATGGCTATCGTCCGATCTCTCAGTGAAAATGGTCCAAATGCGCTGTCACCGCACGACTAATCATCTGTCGGTTCTCACTCATGTTGGAATAGGATCCAATGATCCTTTTGCGTCTGTCACTACGCCCAATACTCGCGAGTTTGAAGCTCGTCACAGTCATCCCTTCCCAGATCCTACTTGGAATACCACAGACAAGGTTTAGACTTTCCGAATCTCAGGAATGGCCGCCAATAATTCTAGCTTATACCATGAAGGTTTTAATTTTAGATTAGAAACCCAAGAGATACACATTCAAGCTTGTTTTCATGTAGAACGGAAGTGGTTGTCAGGCACGCGTTCATAAGTGAGAATGGTGATAAGTGTCACATAATCATCACATTCATCATGTTCTTGTGTGCGAATGAATATCTTAGAATAAGAATAAGCATGAATTGAATAGAAAAACAGTAGTACTTTGCATTAATTCATGAAGAACAGCAGAGCTCCACACCTTAATCTATGGAGTGTAGAAACTCCACCGTTGAAAATACATAAGTGATAATGGTGGTCATTGGCTTCGGCCCCAGAGGGGGAACCAGAATAACCAAGATAAAAATACAATAGTAAAAGGTCCTATTTATAATGAACTAGTAACCTAGGGTTTACAGAAATGAGTAAATGATGCAGAAATCCACTTCCAGGCCCACTTGGTGTGTGCTTGGGCTGAGCATTGAAGCTTTCACATGTAGAGACTTTTCTTGGAGTTAAACGCCAGCTTTGGTGCCAGTTTGAGCGTTTAACTCCAGCTTTTATGCCATTTCTGGCGTTTAACGCCAGAATAGGGTAGAAAGTTGGCGTTCAAATGCCAGTTTGCGTTATCAAAACTCAGGCAAAGTATGAACTATTATATATTGCTGGAAAGCCCAGGATGTCTACTTTCCAACGCAATTGAGAGCGCGCCAATTGGGCTTTTGTAGCTCCAGAAAATTCACTTTGAGTGCAGGGAGGGCAGAATCCAACAGCATCTGCAGTCCTTTTTCAGCCTCTGAATAAGATTTTTGCTCAGGTCCCTCAATTTCAGCCAGAAAATACCTGAAATCACAGAAAAACACACAAGCTCATAGTAAATTCCAGAAATGTGATTTTTATTTAAAAACTAACAAAAATATAATAAAAAGTAACAAAAACATACTAAAAACTATGTAAAAATAATGTCAAAAAGCGTATAAATTATCCGCTCATCACAACACCAAACTTAAATTGTTGCTTGTCCCCAAGCAACTAAAAACAAAGTAGGATAAAAAGAAGAGAATATACAATAAATTCTGAAAACATCTATGAAGATTAGTCTTAATTAGATGAGCGGGGCTATTAGCTTTTTGCTTCTGAACAGTTTTGGCATCTCACTTTATCCTTTGAAGTTTAGAATGATTGGCATCTATAGGAACTCAGAATTCAGATAATGTTATTAATTCTCCTAGTTTAGTATGTTGATTCTTGAACAGAGTTACTTTATGAGTCTTGGCCGTGACCCTGAGCATTTTGTTTTCCAGTATTACCACCGGATATATAAATGCCACAGACACATAACTGGGTGAACCTTTTCAGATTATGACTCAGCTTTGCTAGAGTCCCCAGTTAGAGGTGTCCAGAGCTCTTAAGCACACTCTTTTTACTTTGGACCACAACTTTAACCACTCAGTCTCAAGTTTTCACTTGACACCTTCACGCCACAAGCACATGGTTAGGGACAGCTTGGTTTAGCTGCTTAGGCCAGGATTTTATTCCTGTGGGCCCTCCTATCCACTGATGCTCAAAGCCTTGGATCCTTTTTATTTTACCCTTGCCTTTTGGTTTAAAGGGCTATTGGCTTTTTCTGCTTGCTTTTTCTTTTTTTTTTCTTTTTCTTTTTTTTTTTCGCCATTTTTTTTCTGCAAGCTTTTCACTACTTTTTCTTGCTTCAAGAATCAATTATATGATTTTTCAGATTATCAAATAACATTTCTCCTTTTTCATCATTCTTTCAAGAGCCAACAATTTTAACATTCATAAACAACAAATTCACAAATATGCACTGTTCAAGCATTCATTCAGAAAACAAAAAGTATTGCCACCACATCAAAATAATTAAACTACTTTAAAATTCAAAATTTATGTACTTCTTGTTCTTTTGCAATTAAAAACATTTTTCATTTAAGAAAGGTGATGGATTCATAGGACATTCATAGCTTTAAGCCATAGACACTAAGACACTAATGATCATGTAGTAAAGACACAAACATAAATAGAACATAAAGCATAGGGAACGAAAAACAGAAAAATAAGAGCAAGGAAATTAAAGAACGGGTCCACCTTAGTGATGGCGGCTGGTTCTTCCTCTTGAAGATCCAATATAATGCTTGAGCTCCTCAATGTCTCTTCCTTGCCTTTGTTTCTCTTCCCTTATGGCTATTTGATCCTCTCTAATTTCATGGAGAATAAATGGAGTGCTCTTGGTGCTCCATTTTTAGTTGCTCCATATTGGAACTCAAATCTCCTAAGGAGGTGTTGATTTGCTCCCAATAGTTGTGTGGAGGAAAATGCATCCCTTGAGGCATCTCAGGGATTTCTTGATGAGGGACTTCCTCATGCTCTTGTTGAGGTCCATAAGTGGGCTCTCTTGTTTGCTCCATCCTTTTCTTAGTGATGGGCTTGTCCTCTTCAATGAGGGTGTCTTCCTCTATGACAATTTTAGCTGAATTACAGAGGTAACAAATGAGATGAGGGAAGGATAATCTTGCCAAGGTGAAGGTTTTGTCAGCCAATTTGTAGAGTTTTAGAGATATGACCTCATGAACTTCTACTTCCTCTCCATTCATGATACTATAGATCATGATCGCCTGGTTTATTGTAACTTCATACCGGTTGCTAGTAGGAATGATAGAGCGTTGGATGAACTCCAACCATCCCCCAGCCATGGGTTTGAGGTCAAGCCTTCTCAATTGAACCGGCTTGCCTTTGGAGTCTCTTTTCCACTGAGCTCCTTCTATACATATGTCCATGAGGACTTGGTCCAACCTTTGATCAAAGTTGACCCTTCTAGTGTAGGGGCGTGCATCTCCTTGCATCATGGGCAAGTTGAATGCCAACCTTACATTTTTCGGACTGAAATCTAAGTATTTTCCCCAGACCATTGTAAGCCAATTCTTTGGGTCTAGGTTCATAATTTGATCATGGTTTTTGGTGATCCATGCATTGGCATAGAACTCTTGAACCATTAAGATTCCGACTTGTTGAATGGGGTTGGTGAGAACTTCCCAACCTCTTTTTCAAATTTTATGTCGGATCTCCGGATATTCATTCCTTTTGAGCATGAAAGGGACCTCAGGGATCACCTTCTTCTTGGCCACAACTTCATAGAAGTGGTCTTGATGGACCTTTGAGATGAATCTCTCCATCTCCCATGACTCAGAGGTGGAAGCTTTTGCCTTTCCTTTCCTCTTTTGAGAGGTTTCTCTGGTCTTAGGTGCCATAAATGGTTATGGAAAAACAAAAAGCAACGCTTTTACCACACCAAACTTAGAAGGTTTACTCGTCATCGAGCAAAAGAAGAAAGAAGGGAGTAGAAAAAGAATAAAAATGGAGGAGATGGAGAGGTGAGAGTGGTTCGGCCAAGGGGGGAAAGAAGTGTTTATGATGTGTGAAAAGGAAGTAGGGATGAGGGGTTTATATAGGAGTGGAGAGAGGGTTAGGGTTCGTGTTTTAGGGGCTGGGTTTGGGAGGGAAAAGAATTGAATATGAAATGTGAGAAGGTGATTGGTGAAGGGTATTTGGAAAAGGGTGTTATGGAAAGGTGTGAAGAAGAGAGAGAGAGAGAGTTGAGGTAGGTGGGGATCCTGTGGAATCCACAGATCCTGAGGTGTCAAGGATTTCTCATCCCTACATCATTTTGGCGTGTAAACGCCCCTTGGAGTGCCAATTCTGGCGTTAAACGCCAGGTTGCTGCCCATTTCTGGCGTTTAACGCCAGCTTTTCTTCCCTTTCTGGCGTTTAAACGCCAGCTTTGTGCCCTTTTCTGGCGTTAAACACCCAGAATGGTGCCAGACTGGACGTTTAATGCCCTTTCTGCTACCCTTACTGGCATTTAAATGCCAGTAAGCTCCTCCTCCAGGGTGTGCTATTTTCAATGCTATTTTTTTATTCTGTTTTTGAATTTTCAGTTGTTTTTGTGACTTCACATGATCATCAACCTAAGAAAACATAAAAGAACAATGGAAAATAAAATAAATATAATTAATTAACATTGTGTTGCCTCCCAACAAGCGCTTCTTTAATGTCAATAGCTTGACAGTGAAGCTCTTAGAGAGCTTCACAGAGACTCAGAGCTTGATGTTGGCCTCCCAATACCAAACTTAGAAGTTGAGTGTGGGGGCTCTATTTAACTCTACCTTGAGAGAAGATTTTTATGCTTCCTCTCCATGGTTACAGAGGGATATCCTTGAGCCTTAAACACAAGGCATGCCTCATTTACCTGAATGACCAGCTCTCCTCTGTCAACATCAATCACGGCTTTTGCTGTGGTTAGGAAGGGTCTGCCAAGGATGATGGATTCATCCATACTCTTCCCCGTGTCTAGGATTATCAAGTCAGCAGGGATGTAGAGGCCTTCAACCTTTACCAAGACATCCTCTACAAGTCCATAAGCCTGTTTCCTTGAATTGTCTGCCATCTCTAGTGAGATTCTTGCAGCTTTCACCTCAAGGATCCTTAGTTTCTCCATTACAGAGAGGGTAATGAGGTTTATACTTGACCCTAGGTCACACAGAGCCTTTTCAAAGGTCATGTTGCCTATGGTACATGGTATGAAGAATTTTCTGGGGTCCGGTTTCTTCTGAGGTAATTTCTGCCTAACAAGGTACTCAGTTCATTGATGAGCAATGAAGGTTCATCCTCTCAAGTCTCATTACCAAATAACTTGGCATTCAGCTTCATGATTGCTCCAAGGTACTTAGCAACTTGCTCTTCAGCAATATCTTCATCCTCTTCAGAGGAAGAATACTCATCAGAGCTCATGAATGGCAGAAGTAGGTTTAGTGGAATCTCTATGGTCTCTATCTGAGCCTCGGATTCCTCTGGTTCCTCATTAGGGAACTCCTTGGAGGCCAGTGGATGTCCATTGAGGTCTTCCTCAGTGGAAATCACTGCCTTTTCCTCCTCTACAGGTTTGGCCATGTGGGACGTGTTTATGGCCTTGCACTCTCTCTTGGGATTCTCTTCTGTATTGCTTGGGAGAGTACTAGGAGGGAGTTCAGTAACTTTCTCACTCAGCTGACCCACTTGTGCCTCCAAATTTCTAATGGAGGACCTTGTTTCAGTTATGAAACTTAGTGTGGTTTTAGATAGATCAGAGACTATGGCTGCTAAGCTAGAGAGACTCTGCTCAGAGTTCTTTGTCTGTTGCTGAGAAGATGATGGAAAAGGCTTGCTATTGCTAAACCTATTTCTTCCACCATTATTGTTGTTGAAGCCTTGTTGAGGCTTCTGTTGGTCATTCCATGAGAGATTTGGATGATTTCTCCATGAAGGATTATAGGTGTTTCCATAAGGTTCTCCCATGTAATTCACCTCTTCCATTGTAGGGTTCTCGGATCATAAGCTTCTTCTTCAGAAAATGCTTCTTTAGTACTGCCTGTTGCAGCTTGCATTCCAGACAGACTCTGGGAAATCATATTGACTTGCTGAGTCAATATTTTGTTTTGAGCCAATAAGGCATTGATAAACCACTATTTTATGGTTTATATTGTGTTTAATTGTGTGGTTTTATCATGATCTTTACCCACTTATTCATTAAATAAGCATGCATTTATAATTCCTTCCTAAAGTTATCGCATGATTGAAAACTTGCTTCCTAGAGACTTTTAATTATGTATTTTATTTCTCTTTTATTCCATTCGATGCCATGATCTGTGTGTTAAGTGTTTCAGGCTTTATAGGGCATGAATGAATTGGAGATTGGAGAGGAAGCTTGCAAAAATGGAAGGAACACAAGAAATTGAGGAGATGACCAGCGAGAAGTGACGCGGCCGCATGGATGACGTGACCGCGCAAAAGAGAGGAAATCGCAGTGAGACGGCCGCATGGATGACGCGATCACGCGGCATGGAATAGCACAAGCGACGCGGCCGCATGGATGACGCGACCGCGTGGCAAAGCAGAAAGCCGAATGACGCGGCCGCATGGATGACGCGACCGCATGACATGCACGATCTGCATAATCTGCAGAATCACTAGGGGCAATTTTGGGCCTTATTTTGACCCAGTTTTCAGCCCAGAAAAGCAGACTAGAGCCAGAGAACATGCAGAAACCAACAACAACATTCATTCCGCATAGTTTTAGTTTTTAGATCTAGTTTTCCTCTCCTCTAGGTTTCCTCTCTACACATTCATGGTTTTTAGGATTCGTTATTTTTCATTGTTTTTGCATTGGGATATTGAGAAGAGTTATTGCCTCATCAAAACTTCGACATTCTAGTTCGTTCTCTTTACTTGTCTCTTACTCTTCCATGTTCCTTAATTTACTTAATTTTACTAACGGATTATTTTAGCATTTATTAATACAAGAATTACTTTTATTCTTAATTAATCTTTTGATCATTATTTATCATGTCTTTCTTTAATTCCCTTTCTTATATTATGAATTTTGCATTTACAATGAGCGAGTAGTTCCCTAACTTGATGGGAGAGTTGATTGAAAGAAACCCTTGAGTTGGAACGCTCAAGAGAAAGATTGTAATTGGGTTTATTGTTGGATTGCTCTCTAGTCACTAACACCAACCCTCCCAAGAGCGGATTGGAGCTTGTGGATAGAACAACATTCCAACTTGTTTAACTTTCCCTTACTTAGTAAGGGACAACTAAACAGAATAACCCCCAATTATCAATTAATCTTGAGAGTACTGCAACAAGAATAGGGCTTCCAGCTAATCAACTCCCAGTCAAGGCTTTTATTTAAATTTATATAAATTCTCTAATTTAATTTTCTGCCATTCAACTCAAATTTTTTTGAAAACATTTGATTAATAAAATAGCACACTTTTCTGCAACTCGTTGGGAGACGACCTGGGATTAATACCCCCAGTATTTTAATTTTAATTTCTGTGACACCCTTCTAAATTGATAAGCGGATTTCTGGTTGGTTGAGAACTATACTTGCAACGCATATTTTATAATCATTCTTAACTCGCCAATTTCCGCTCGCATCAATTTTTGGCGCCGTTGCCGAGGATTTGCAATAGAGTGCTAAAGTTATTAATTGGAATTTATTTATTTACATTTTATTTTATTTTGCTACTATGAGCTGCTTGTTTCTTTTGTTAGATGACACGTTCGCTTCCTGATCCAAGCTTGCTAATATTCGATCCTGAGATTGAAAGAACTATTTCACGAATAAGGCAAGCTCGGCGTCGATTAGTCCTCTTTGAGGGCGGATCTGAAATGTCATTTGAGAAAGAAACCAGCCCCCGTTCTACTGATTTGGTTGTTTTACGTACAGATAACATGGCAGCAGCCAGGAGAGTTACTATCTAGGAGGCTGGAGCCCCTGATCTTACAATGCAACTATTTCAAGCGCATCACCCAGCGGTAGCTACAGATTTTGAAATAAAGACCGCATTGCTCAATTTGATGCCCAAGTTTCATGGCTTACCTGCTCAAGAGCCTATCAAGCACCTGAGAGATTTTCAGGCAGCCTGTTCTACTGTCAAGCGTGAGGGTGCAGATGAAACTTCAATTTTGCTAAAAGCTTTCCCGTTTTCTCTTGAGGGAAAGACAAGAGAGTGGTACTACACTCAACCAGTAGCAATTGTATCCAACTGGGATACACTGAGAAGAGAATTCTTGGAAAAGTTCTTTCCAGCTGAAGTTACTGATAAACTGAGGAAAGATATTTCCATGATTGTTCAGGATGAATCCGAGACGCTTTATGAATATTGGGAGCACTTCAATAATCTTCTGGAAGCTTGCCCCCACCATATGATTGACAAGATAATGTTACTCGGTTATGTCACACAGGGAATGAGGCCCCAAGATAAGACCACATTGGAAAGAGCTAGCAATGGGTCTATGAAAAAGTACAAGATTACTGATGAGGCATGGTAATTGATCAGCGACTTAGCTGAATCTACTAGGAATTACAGGCAGAAACAAGGCTGTGCAAAAGCCGTGGCAGAAGTATCCTCTAGCAGAGAGACTACTGCTTTAACTCAGAGTATCTGTGAAATGACCAACTTGCTGAAGCAAATGCAATTGAATCAATAACAAGTTCAGCAAGCTCAACCTTCTCCAGCACAGCAAAATCAACAGTTAGTCCCACAGAGAGTTTACGGAATCTGCGCTGATTACAGCCATTATACTGATGAATGTCCGCAGCTCCAGCAGGAAGACAACACCGTGGTAGCCACACATAACTTCTATGACCGCCTCAACCAAGGGTACAATCAAGGTGGCAATTACAACCATGGATGGCAAGACAATTCTAACCAGAATTGGAGGGACAACAACAACAACAGAGAAGGCAGAGATAATCAGGGAAATCAGAGGTAGAATAATAACAACAACAGGCAGCAGACTCAGAATCAGCCTTACAGAGCACCTCACCTAAGGCAATCCCAAGGACCACAGAATACCCTACAGAAAACCTCTCAAATTACCCATCCTTCTGTATCTGCCAATGATGACTTACTACAATCTATTGATCGGAGACAACAGACCATGGAAAATAACATTAATGCCACTCTAAATGGTCTGATCGCTACTTTGCAGGCTCTTGTCTCCCAGATAGGATCAATGAATAACTCCAATAACCAACCTTTGAGCTCCAGTAGGATTCCCTCTCAACCATTACCCAATCCCAAGGGTGGTATTAATGCCATAACCCTGAGGTCCGAAACCACACTGCAGGAGAGGAACCAGGAGGAGCCAAACCCACCAGAACACGCCTCAGCTGAAGAGGTAGTGGAAATAGAAGATGTTGAAGAAGAAGAGGACATACAGGATGTGGCTGAAGAAGAAGAAGTGCAACCACAGGAGGAAGCACTAAAAGGCGCAGACACTGCAGAAAACGCCACTCCCATCCCATTTCCACAACTTGCAAGGAAGCCCAGGAAGCAGCTGGAACCTGATCCAAAAATGGTAGAGATATTCAAAAAGGTTGAGGTAACTGTTCCCCTTTTTGATGTTATTCAACAGGTACCTAAGTATGCTAAGTTTCTAAAAGATTTATGTATACATAAGGACAAAATTAATGAATTAGAAACTATTCCTTTAGGAAGTTCCATATCTGCTTTAATGGGGGGTTTACCTGAAAAGTGTAGTGACCCAGGTCCTTGTATAGTTAATTGTACCATTGGTGGTGTGATAATTTCTGAATGCATGTGTGATTTAGGAGCATGTGTGAGTATAATGCCTTTGTCTATATATGATGTTTTGAGGCTCCCTCCCTTAAAAAGGTCGGCAGCTCATTTTGTGTTAGTAGATAAAAGCATTATTACAGTAGTTGGAGTTGCTGAAGATGTACTAGTAGGCATTAAGAGACTCACGTTCCCCACTGATTTTTATATCCTGGAAATGCCCCAAAATGACTCAGACAAGCCATCATCAATCCTACTCAGAAGACCATTCCTGAAGACCTCAAAGTTTAAATTAGATGCTTTCTCAAGAACATACTCTTTTGAAATAGATGGCCGAGTAGTGATCTTCAATCTGAATGGAGTTATGAAGCATCCTCCAGAAGATCACTCTATCCTCAAGTGTGACATTATAGATGAAACCGTGGCTGAAGTCCACCAGGAGGAATTTGAAGAGAAGCACACAGGACAAGGTCCAAGTGTGGGGACATTCTCAGAGGACAATGACAGTGCCTTATCACTGTTACCAGCTCCAGACAACCCAGAGCCTGAACATGATTAGAAGTTATAATTAAAACCCATTCCTCCACACCTCAAATATGCTTACCTTGAAGACGGGTAGAAGTTTCCGGTTATCATTGAAAGGGAACTCACTTCTCAACAGGAAGAGCAGCTACTTGGTGTGCTAAGGAGGCACAAGAAGGCAATTGGTTGGAGTTTGGCAGACATAGTAGGCATCAACCCTCAAGTTTGTGAGCATAGAATATTTCTAGAAGAGGGAGCAAGACCTATCCGTCAACCCCAGAGAAGACTGAACCCCACTATCCTAGAGGTTGTCAAAAAGGAAGTGAATGGGTAAGTCCAGTACAAGTGGTGCCAAAGAAATCTGGAGTCACTGCAGTGAAGAATGAGCATGGAGAGCTCCTGACAACTAGAGTTCAGAACGCCTGGAGGGTCTGCATTGATTACAGACGCCTTAACCAAGCAACCCGTAAGGATCACTATCCTCTTCCCTTCATTGATCAAATGCTAGATCGCCTGTCAGGTAAATCGCATTATTGTTTTCTAGATGGTTACACAGGTTATTTCCAGATTCATATAGCTCCTGAGGATCAGGAAAAGACCACTTTTACATGTCCTTTTGGGACTTATGCTTACAAGAGAATGCCCTTTGGCTTGTGCAATGCACCAGCTACTTTTCAGAGGTGCATGATGAGTCTTTTCTCTGATCTTATTGAGGACTGTATGGAGGTTTTTATGGATGATTTTAGTGTTTATGGCGATTCTTTTAGCCTTTACTTAGATGGATTATCTAGAGTGTTAGATAGATGTTTCAGTACAAACCTGGTATTAAATTTTGAAAAATGCCACTTTATGGTTAAACAAGGGATTATACTAGGACATGTTGTGTCTAACACTGGCATTTCTGTAGATCCAGCAAAGGTGGATGTTATTTCTAGTTTACCTTACCCCTCTTCTGTGAGAGAGGTCCGTTCTTTCCTTGGCCATGCAGGTTTTTACAGGAGGTTCATTAAGGACTTCAGTAAGGTAGCACTTCCCTTATCCAGACTGCTGCAGAAAGATATTGAGTTCGAGTTCAGTGAAAATTGCAAACAGGCTTTTGATAAGCTGAAGACTGCACTGACTCAAGCCCCAATTGTAAGAGGACTAGACTGGAGCCAACGATTTGAAATAATGTGCGATGCTTCCAACCATGCAGTAGGAGCAGCACTGGCTCAGCGTGAAGGTAAGGATCCTTTTGTTATTGCTTACGTGTCTAAAACTTTAGATGCCGCTCAGTCGAATTACACTACTACTGAGAAAGAGCTTCTTGCTATTGTTTTTGCTCTGGATAAATTCTGAGCCTATTTACTTGGTACTAAAGTAGTAGTGTATTCAGACCACGCAGCTCTAAAGTATTTATTATCTAAAAAGGAGTCCAAACCAAGGCTTATACATTGGATACTGCTACAAGAATTTGATTTAGAAATTAAGGATAGGAGTGGTAACCATAATTTAGTGGCAGACCACTTGAGTCGCCTTGAGCACATTACAGATGATTCCACTCCTATAGCTGATAATTTCTCATTTGATAACCTGCAAGCAGTATCTGAGATAGTCCCTTGGTATGCACCTGTAGCTAATTATCTAGTTAGCCGCACTTTTCCTCCGAAATTTTCTAAGCATCAAAGAGACAAGCTGAAAAGCGAGTCTAAATATTATATATGGGATGACCCATATTTATGGAGATGTGGCGCTGACCAGATAATTAGACGGTGTGTGCCTCAATCAGAATTCCAGTCCATCTTAGAGGCCTGTCACTCATTTGAGAGTGGAGGACATTTTGGCCCTCAAAGAACTGCTAGAAAAATCTTAGACTGTGGATTCTAGTGGCCTACTCTTTTTAAGGACGCTGCTGAATTTTGTAGATCTTGTCTTCCATGCCAGAAATTTGGTAATATATCCAAGAGGGATGAGATACCTCAACAGATTATGCTTTTCTGTGAAATTTTTGATGTTTGGGGCATTGACTTCATGGGTCCATTTTCAAATTCTAATGGTTATTTTTATATTTTGTTAGCTGTGGATTATGTTTCCAAATGGGTGGAAGCAATTCCTACCCGCAATGATGATGCTAACACTGTTGTTTCCTTTGTGAGAAACCATATTATCTATCGCTTTGGATCACCACGAGCAATCGTGAGCGATCAAGGCACCCATTTCTGTAACAGGAGACTAACATGACTAATGAAGAAGCATGGGATAATTCATAAAGTTGCAACAGCTTATCATCCTCAGACTAATGGGCAAGCCGAGGTGTCAAATAGAGAGATAAAGCGTATCTTGCAGAAGATAGTCAAACCTCATAGAAGAGACTGGAGCACCAGGCTACAAGATGCACTCTGGGCATACAGAACAGCATATAAAACACCCATTGGGATGAGTCCTTTCCGCTTAGTTTATGGAAAATCTTGTCATCTCCCTGTTGAAATAGAGCATAAAGCCTTTTGGGCAGTAAAGGAATGCAACATGGGAATTGGAAAAGCCGGAGCTGAAAGGAAGTTGCAACTGCAGGAACTGGAAAGCCTTCGCCTAGAAGCTTATGAGAACTCAAGACTATACAAGGAGAAGATGAAGGCTGTACATGATCAGCACATCAAGAGGAAAGAGTTCCAACCTGGGGACTTAGTCCTCCTTTATAAGTCTCGACTAAGGCTCATGCCAGGCAAGTTAAGATCAAGATGGGAAGGTCCATACAGAGTAGAGAAGGCTGAACCGTACGGAGTCTATCACCTAAGTCATCCTTCAAGCTCTAAACCTATCAAAGTTAATGGACATCGTTTAAAGCTGTACCATGGCAAGAAGCTGAAGAAAAACAAGGAGCTCGAGATCTTCCTCTTGGAAGATCCCCACATAGCTGAAGACTGAGATAGTGGAGCATCCAACTTACGGACGTTAAAGCAAAGTGCTAGGTGGGAGACAACCCACCATGGTATGATCGTTCTTCTCTTTACTTTTAGTTTTCTTATTCAATAACTCTTCTCTTCATTAGTACATTTCGTGCGTCTGCATTCACATATTTTTAATTAAAAAAAATCACGCGACGCGACTGCCTCATTGACGCGTCCGCGTTGCAAGGAGATGGGAGACAATAATAATATGAACAGAGAGTTACACAGGAGCAGGGCTGGAGCCGTGCCAATGGCACAATTCGTCCCACGTGACCGCGTCGCTGACGCGACCGCATCATATGGGAATAATGGAATCCCATGCGACCGCGTGCCCTGCGCGGCCGCGTGACCTGGATTTCGACGTAACAAGGGTACACAGCCGAAAGTTGTGCTAGAGTGGTGCTGGACTGGCGCTGGACGCGTAGTCCCTCTCACGCGATCGCGTGCCCCACGCGACCGCGTCATACCCTTCTGAAAGCCCACTCACGCGATCGCATTCCCCATGCGATCGCGTCACCCAAAATTTGGCACTAATATTATTTTGAACAGAGAGTTGTGCGAGTGCGAGGCTACCCTCGCGCCAATGGCATAAAACGGGTCACGCGACCGCATGACCGACGCGATCGCGTCATTAAGTTTAAGCGCAAGTCGCGCGACCGCGTGCCCCACGCGACCGCGTCGCTTGCGCCGCACAGCCTCCCTAATTTTGCCAATTATCATATCTTTTTCTCCCCAAATCCTATTTTCTCTTTTCCCTCCTTATTTCTTCTCCCTCCCTTCTTCCCTTCTTCCCTCTCTCTCACTTTTTACTTTCTCTCACCCCCATTATTTTTCTTTCTCCTTCCCTCCTTACTTTTCTATTATTCTTCTTATTTTTATATGTTATCTTCTTTTCTTTTCTTTTTACCTTCATTGTTCATATTTTTTTTTCTTTCTCCTTTTTACTTGGTGTTATCAATTTATGTGAGTCATTATTTATTTTTATATGCTTGCGGATTGTTGTAAATTTGTTTGACAATTATATATTGCTTTTTAAGGGATTACTTGCATGTTCAAATTCTTATTTTCAAGAACTTCTTCTACATGCATGCTATGTGTTTGTGAAGAAGCCCATACGGCATTATGAACTTCTTTACATTTTTCTACTCTCATATTCAATGCTTGCTTTTCACAAATTCCCTTTACTATTTTATTCATTTGTTACAAGTGATGCTTGATTTATGCTATTCATGCCCTTTGCCGGCATGCCAATAAACACCTTGCATTCACTTGTCATCATATGCACTAGCTATTTTCCATTAATGAGTTTTCACATGTACTCATGAGCGTGTGTTAACATTTTTTACTTTTAATGTGCATTTATAACCGTCCTTTTCCGTTCTCTTCCTTGCTCTGTCCTTTTAAATTTAATTTACTTTCTCTTCCCTTTTTCAGGATGGCCACCAAGAAAGGAAAAGAGAAAGCTAACCCCAAACAACCAGCAAGAAGAGGAATAAAAAGAGCATTAGTGGCAGAACCCTCTTCATCTGCGGTAAAGCCCTCAACAAAGAAAATTAAGAGGAACATAAAGGTTGATGATAAAGAAAAAGCCTTCCCAGCAAAGGACACTGCGCGATTCCCCAATCGCTACTGTGAGCAGATGTTCCTCATCCTGGCTGAAAGGAACTACAACAACGAATACCTTCTTCTCCTCCCGCCCAATATTTCTACCTTTTTTGAGCCGCAAATTGCCCGAAGACAATGGGATTTCCTACAGAGACAGCCAAGGCAGGTCAATCTTTCTTGGGTAGTCGAGTTCTACTCCAACTTTCACCTGCCGACCCTACAGTCTGTCTATGTCCGTCAGAAGCAAGTCCCCATTATAGAAGAGGCCATTCAAAAAGTTCTAAGTCTTCCCCCTATTCCAGAAGGATTGGATGCCTTTCAAGAAGTCGCACTCAAGCGCCAGATGTACCAATTTGACTGGGACGCCGTTCTCAGAGTTATCGCGCTACTGGCAGCAGATGGATCTACGGATACCATCGTACCCGCCCTAAGGGAATTTCAGCTTCAGCACTTACCTTGGAGGCTCGCGTATGGGCACAGATCATGTCCCATTACATCTTTCCAAGCACCCACGAATCCTCCTTCACTGCGGACATGGCCGTTCTACTATGGTGCATCCTTACGAACCAACCTCTGAATCTACTAAGACATATCCGGAATGCCATGGGACACGTACAAATCACGGGCAACTTACCTTTTCCCGCCCTGGTCTCAGATCTTGTCTCAGCAGTCGGAGTCTCCTACAGAGCTGGGGATACCAAAGCCATGCTTCCACGGGATGATCAGTTTGTCCCTAACGGGAAGTACCTTAGACTTCCAGCAGCCACTATTAGCCAGCCCACTAAACCAGTTGAAGATATTCCTTCTTCAACACCACAAGCACCTACAACAGCCCAACTGCTCCAGCAGATACTTGAAAAGTTGCATCGGCATGAACAGAAAGCTAAGATGAGAGAGCGCCGTAACAAGCGCCGATTCACATACCTCAAGGAGTTGTTTATGGGAAAATTCAAGGACTCAGACACTCCGGACTCCACTTCCTTTACCAGCACAGGGAGCCATGATGGTTCCGACTGTGGAGATACTGCTACCAGCCCACCTTTGTTCTTGACAGATGGCACCGAGGACGGTGCAAAGCCTTAAGTGTGGGGAGGTTGGTCAGTACCTGACTTCCGGAGGTAATTTCTCTTCCCTAGCACCAATAAATTAGGATATTTAGTTAGATTTTTCTTTTATAGAATAGGATAAATTGCATAGTAATAGGTTAGTTGCATGCATGTTCTGCTTGATTGAAAAGACAATAAGTTTCTTCTAAGACCCTATCTTTGGAACAAAATTTCACTAATTTCAATTAAAACTTTTATGTTAAATTTGCTTGAAGTTGTATTTGGAACATAATTTTTGAGCTAAAGAACACACAACCTGTGAGATTTGAGCCTTTATGAATGGTTACATTATTTAACCATATTTATTTTATTCTTGTGTGTTTACTTCTCTATGATTGTAATATATATTTTGTTTCATCCTATATGTCCAATGTTTATTATATTTATATGTTTGCATATGATTGAGGCCATTATTTGTTTAGCTCACTTATCCAAATAAAGCCTACCCTTTCAATTACCTTTGTTAGCCACTTTGAGCCTTTAAATCTCATTTGTTCTACATTTTACCACATTACTAGCCTTAAGCAGAAAAACAAGTATATACCCCAAATTGAATCTTTGGTTAGCTTAAGATAGAATTGTGTGAGTCAATCAAGTATGGGAAATTATGGGAACAAAGGATAATAAGGGAATGAGTCATGATAATATTATGGGAATTTGGATACCTACTCATGTGAAATTATAAGAATTAAAAATCTATGTGCATTGATAAGCTATGTTATTTTTATGTTTCTATGCGTATGAAAAAAAAATAAAAAAAAATAAAATATTCAACAAATAAATAAGGGGACAAAATTACCCCAATGTTAATTTAAGAATTCAAGGGTCAATGCATGTATGATAAAAATCAAAATAAAAGATTGAAACGTGAGTATGGAATGTGAAAGGAAATTTCTGGGTAGCTAGGTATGAATTCTAAAGTTATATAGAATATATATAGGTTATGTTAAAGCTTGGGTTAATTAAAGATTCAATTTATAAGCTTACTTAGCCACACACATATATATATATATATATATATATATATATATATATATATATATATATATATATCCTTACCCTTACCTTGGCCCCATTACAACCTTGAAAAGACCTCATGATGTTTGCATTGGTATATTAAATGTTGTTGATTGGTTAGGAGAAGAACAAAAATTAGAGAGCATGATTAGAGAAGGATAGAGTGATGATCCTATACACTAGAGAGACTAGAGTGTACATACATCATCAGTGAGGGTTCCGTGCTTGAATTTCTATGTTCCCTGCTTTCATGAGCTATCTTCTTGCATTTTTATCTGTTCTTACTGTATAAGAATTGAGTTAGTGGAATTTGATTTGTAATTGTTTTGAAGAGCTTACTTACTTTTGATCAAGTGGACAAAGATCATATAGTTGCATTCATATATATAGGTTGCATTGCATTTCATAGGTTTTACATGTTCTTACCCATTCATTTTATCTCCTTCAACAAAGCATGAGGACATGCTAATGTTTAAGTGTGGGGAGGTTGATAAACCACTATTTTATGGTTTATATTGTGTTTAATTGTGTGGTTTTATCATGATCTTTACCCACTTATTCATTAAATAAGCATGCATTTATAATTCCTTCCTAAAGTTATCGCATGATTGAAAACTTGCTTCCTAGAGACTTTTAATTATGTATTTTATTTCTCTTTTATTCTATTCGATGTCGTGATCTATGTGTTGAGTGTTTCAGGCTTTATAGGGCATGAATGAGTTGGAGATTGGAGAGGAAGCTTGCAAAAATGGAAGGAACACAAGAAATTGAGGAGATGACCAGCGAGAAGTGACGCGGCCGCATGGATGATGCGACTGCGCGAAAGAGAGGAAATCGCAGTGACGCGGCCGCATGGATGACGCGACCGCGCGGCATGGAATAGCACAAGCGACGCAGTCGCATGGATGACGCGAACGCGTGGCAAAGCAGAAAGCCGAATGACGTGGCCGCATGGATGACGCGACCGCGTGACATGCGCGATCTGCATAATCTGCAGAATCGCTGGGGGCGATTTCGGGCCTTATTTTGACCTAGTTTTCGGCCCAGAAAAGCAGACTAGCGCCAGAGAACATGCAGAAACCAACAACAACATTCATTCCGCATAGTTTTAGTTTTTAGATCTAGTTTTCCTCTCCTCTAGGTTTTCTCTCTACACATTCATGGTTTTTAGGATTCGTTATTTTTCATTGTTTTTGCATTGGGATATTGAGAAGAGTTATTGCCTCATCAAGACTTTGACATTCTAGTTCGTTCTCTTTACTTATCTCTTACTCTTCCATGTTCCTTAATTTACTTAATTTTACTATCGGATTATTTTAGCATTTATTAATACAAGAATTACTTTTATTCTTAATTAATCTTTTGATCATTATTTATCATGTCTTTCTTTAATTTCCTTTCTTATATTATGAATTTTGCATTTACAATGAGTGAGTAGTTCCCTAACTTGATGGGGAGTTGATTGAAAGAAACCCTTGAGTTGGAACGCTCAAGAGAAAGATTGTAATTGGGTTTATTATTAGATTACTCTCTAGTCACTAACACCAACCCTCCCAAGAGCGGATTGGAACTTGTGGATAGAACAACATTCTAACTTGTTTAACTTTCCCTTACTTAGTAAGGGACAACTAAACAGAATAACCCCCAATTATCAATTAATCTTGAGAGTACTGCAACAAGAATAGGGCTTCCAGCTAATCAACTCCCAGTCAAGGCTTTTATTTAAATTTATATAAATTCTCTAATTTAATTTTCTGCCATTCAACTCAAATCTTTTTGAAAACATCTGATTAATAAAATAGCACACTTTTCTGCAACTCGTTGGGAGACGACCTGGGATTCATACTCCTAGTATTTTAATTTTAATTTCTGTGACACCCTTCTAAATTGATAAGCGGATTTCTGGTTGGTTGAGAACTATACTTGCAACGCATATTTTATAATCATTCTTAACTCGCTAATTTCCGCTCGCATCAGGCATTCAGAGTGTCAATCTCAAGAACTCCTTTCTTCTGAGTTGTCCCATTATTTACAGGATTCCTTTCGGAAGTTTACATGAATTGGTTATTTGCAACCATTTTAATGAGTTCCTGGGCTTCTTCAGGCATCTTGCTCAGATGAAGAGATCCACCAGCAGAGTTGTCCAATGACATTTTGGATAGTTTAGACAGACCATCATAGAATATGCATATGATGCTCCATTCTGAAAGCATGCCAGAAGGACACCTTCTGATCAATTGTTTGTATCTTTCTCAATCTTCATAGAGGGATTCGCCTTCCTTCTGTCTGAAGGTTTGGACTTCCAATTTAAGCTTACTCAATTTTTGAGGTGGAAAGAACTTTGCCAAGAAGGCATTGACTAGCTTTTTCAATGAGTTCAGGCTTTCTTTAGGTTGTGAGTCCAACCATGTCCTAGCTCTATCTCTTACAGCAAAAGGGAAGAGCATAAGTCTGTAGACCTCAGGGTCAACCCCTTGGGTCTTAACAGTGTCACAGATTTGTAAGAATTCAGCTAAAAACTGATGAAGATCTTCCAATGGAAGTCCATGATACTTTCAATTCTGCTGCATTAGAGAAACTAATTGAGGCTTAAGCTCAAAGTTGTTTGCTCCAATTGCAGGAATTGAGATGCTCCTTCCACAGAAGTCAAAAGAGGGTGCAATAAAGTCACCAAGTATCTTCCTTGCATCTCCACCATTGTTGTTGGGTTCGGCCATGTTTGTTTTATCTGCTTTATTTTCGAAAATTTCTGTCAGGTCCTCTTCAGAGTTTTGTGCTTTAGCTGCTCTTAGCTTCCTCTTCAGAGTCCTTTCAGGTTCAGGATCAGCTTCAACAAGAATGCCTTTATCTTTGTTCCTGATCATATGATAGAGAAGAGAACAAGAAAGTATGGAATCCTCTATATCACAGTATAGAGATTCCTTGAGGTGTCAGAGGAAAAGAAGAATAGAAGGATGAGGTAGAGAGGAGAATTCGAACTTATAGAGAGGGAGTGAGTCCGAATTGCTAATGGAGGAGAAGTGTTAGTCTTAAATAGAAAAAGGTGAGGAGGGAGAATAATTTTTGAAAACAAAATTAAAAAAAATTAAATTAATTAAAAGAAATTAAAAAAAATGGTTGATGGTTTTCGAAAATTAAAAGTGAGAAAAGTGGTTAAGTTGTTTTGAAAAAGATTTTGAAATTAGCAATCAAAAAGATATGATTGAAAATTATTTTGAAAAAGATGTGATTGAGAAGATTTGATTGAAAAACAATTTAAAAAGATTTGATTTTTAAAATTAATGACTTAGCTAACAAGAAATTTAAAAGATATGATTCTAAAATTCAAATATTGAACCTTTCTTAACAATGAAATAACAAACTTGAAATTTTTGAATCAAATCATTAATTGGTAGCAAGGATTTTCGAAAATAGTGAAAGAAAAATGGAAAGAATTTGATTTTGAAAAAGATATGATAAAAAAATATGATTTGGAAAAGATTTGAATTAAAAACTAACTTACCTCCCTTGTGTTATCCTGGCGTTAAACGCCCAGAATGGTATCCATTCTGGCATTTAACGCCCAAAATACTACCCTTTTGGGCGTTTAACGCCCAGCCAGGTACCCTGGCTGGCGTTTAGATGCCAGTTTTCCTTCTTCACTGGGCGTTTTGAACGCCCAGCTTTTTCTCTGTGATTCCTCTGTTGTATGTTCTGAATCTTCAACTCTCTATATTATTGACTTGAAAAGACATAATTTTGAAAATTTTTTTGAATTGTTAATGATGAAAAATAACAAAATGAAACTAATCATGGAAAACTAAGATCAGAATAACAATGCATGCAAGACACCAAACTTAGAAATTTTCATATTAGAGACACTAACAAATTGAGAATGGACATGAGAAACAACAAAAGACACAAAACAAGAGAATTTAAAGATCAGACCCAATAAAATCATCAAGAACGACTTGAAGATCGTTGAAGAACATAATGCATATATTTGAAAAATGCAAGAAAATTAAAAATATGTAGGACACCAAACTTAAAAATAGACACTAGACTCAAACAAGAAACACACATTATTTTTTATTTTTATGATTTTATTTATTTTTTTTGTAATTTTTTTAAAATTAATTGGAGAAAGAGAAAATAAGGAATTCAAAATTTTTAATGAGAATTCCAGGAATCATGCAATGTTAGTCTAAAACTCCGGTCCAGGAATTAGACATGGCTTACTAGTCAGCCAAGCTTTCAGTGAAAGCTCCGATCCAAAACACTAGACATGGCCAATGGCCAGCCAAGCTTTAGCAGATCATTACATTCCATAGCAAGATTGATAGAAATCAACAAGCTCTTGTGATGATAAGTTGAAACCTCGGTCCAAAAGTTTAGACATGGTTTCACAACCAGCCAGACTTCAACAAATCATCATGAAACTCTAGAATTCATTCTTAAAAATTCTGAAGATATAGATTAATTTATTTTTTTGAAAATTTTTTCAAAAATAAAAATAAAAACAAAAAGCTTAAATTAAAATAAAATTACCTATTCTGAGCAACAAGATGAACCGTCAGTTGTCCAAACTCGAACAATCCCCAGCAACGGCGCCAAAAACTTGGTACACGAAATCGTGATCACACACTTCTTCAAAACTCCGTGCAGCTGACCAGCAAGTGCACTGGGTCGTCCAAGTAATACCTTACGTGAGTAAGGGTCAATCCCACGGAGATTGTCGGCTTGAAGCAAGCTATGGTCATCTTGTAAATCTCAGTCAGGCAGATTCAAATAGTTATGAGGTTTTGATAATTAAAATATAAATAAAATATAAAATAGGATAGAAGTACTTATGTAATTCATTGGTGGGATTTCAGATAAGCGTATGAAGATGCTTTGTTCCTTCTGAACCTCTGCTTTTCTATTGCCTTCATCCAATCATTCATACTCCTTTCCATGACAAGCTGTATGTTGGGGGATCACCGTTGTCAATGGCTATCGTCTGTCCTCTCAGTGAAAATAGTCCAAATGCGATGTCACCGCACGGCTAATCATCTGTCGGTTCTCACTCATGTTGGAATAGGATCCATTGATCCTTTTGCGTCTGTCACTACGCCCAACACTCGCGTGTTTGAAGCTCGTCACAGTCATCCATTCGCAGATCCTACTCGAAATACCACAGACAAGGTTTAGACTTTCCAGATCTCAGAAATGGCCGCCAAGAATTCTAGCCTATACCACGAAGGTTTTAATCTTAGATTAGAAACCCAAGAGATACACATTCAAGCTTGTTTTCATGTAGAACGGAAGTGGTTGTCAGGCACGCGTTCATAAGTGAGAATGGTGATGAGTGTCACATAATCATCACATTCATCATGTTCTTGTGTGCGAATGAATATCTTAGAATAAGAATAAGCATGAATTGAATAGAAAAACAGTAGTACTTTTCATTGATTCATGAAGAATAGTAGAGCTCCACACCTTAATCTATGGAGTGTAGAAACTCCACCGTTGAAAATACATAAGTGATAATAGTGGTCATTGGCTTCGGCCCCAGAGGGGGAACCAGAATAACCAAGATGAAAATACAATAGTAAAAGGTCCTATTTATAATGAACTAGTAACATAGGGTTTACATAAATGAGTAAATGATGCAGAAATACGCTTCCGGGCCCACTTGGTGTGTGCTTGGTCTGAGCATTGAAGCTTTCACATGTAGAGACTTTTTTTGGAGTTAAATGCCAGCTTTGGTGCCAGTTTGGGCATTTAACTCCAGCTTTTATGCCAGTTCTGGCGTTTAACGCCAGAATAAGGTAGAAAGTTGGCGTTCAAACGCCACTTTGCGTTATCAAAAATCGGAAAAAGTATGGACTATTATATATTGATGGAAAGCCCAGGATGTCTAATTTCTAACGCAATTGAGTGCGCACCAATTGGGCTTTTGTAGCTCCAGAAAATCTACTTTGAGTGTAGGGAGGTCAGAATCCAACAGCATCTGCAGTCCTTTTTCAGCCTCTGAATCAGATTTTTGCTCAGGTCCCTCAATTTCAGCCAGAAAATACCTGAAATCACAAAAAAACACGGAAACTCATAGTAAAGTCTAGAAATGTGATTTTTATTTAAAAACTAACAAAAATATAATAAAAAGTAACAAAAATATACTAAAAACTATGTAAAAACAATGCCAAAAAGCGTATAAATTATCCGCTCATCAATGACCTCGTCCACGAGTAGCCATTAGGGTTCCTGTCTATACCAAACATTCGATATCAAGGTGATCAGTCTCAATATCAAAAGCCTAATGCTTCAATTATCCCAAAAAGACACTCACAAACAAGCATGCTATGAAATATCAAGTAGATAACCTAAATAGCATGAAAGAAAAATGACCCAGAGTATGCAATGAAGCACAATCGGTCCATCCCTCAGGCTCACAAGGACGAACCGCTCTGATACCACTAAATGTAACACACTAATTACCCTAAGCCTTACCTTACGTCATAAAGCAAAGGTAAATTAAAGGTTACGACAGTTCTAAGCTCATACCTATAATATATAGAAGAAATAATATATTCTAGAATCCCGATGAATGATATAGCTCAAAAACAGGATTTGAAAAGCTCAAAATGTACTCATGAAGCTACAAACTTAACGCACAAGATATAGATGGAATATAACAAAATAGAAGAGTATAATAATATAAAGATCTAGCCCCGGCTTGCGGAGTTTAAGCTGGCTAGCTATAAACAAACCATACCAAAATCTGAATGTTAAAACAGCTTATACAAGTTTTTCTCTCAAAGTAAGCCTCTAGGCCAAAGTAAGATACAAAGTGAGAGATATAAACAAAATAACCCTACTAACAACAAAATAGAATAAGATCCTCCGCTCCACTACCATCAAGCAACTCATTGAGGTGGGTTGCGACCTGCATATGAAAAACAACAACAACGTATGGAATGAGAACCGGAGGTTCTCAGTATGGTAACAGTACCCAGTAATGTAAGATGTAAGACCCCGGGACACTAGAGGCAATCCTAGAGCTTCATACCAAACAGATATCCAAACTTAATGAAATAAATAACTTAAACCGCAAATAATAAACAAGGTATCTAAACTTAGGGGATTTCTAACTAAATCTAATCGCCGCTGTCCCACAGCCTTCACAACCCTACCTTCCATGCGATCCCATCGCCACGGCCTACCTAACCACCTTAGCACCAGACAAACACAGATAATGCAGGCAAGGAAAATACAGATAGTATTCATATATATAACAAGTAATTCAAGAAGCAAGTAGGCATATTATACAATTAGGCAAACCCAAGTAATCAAAGCAAGCAAATATATAGAAGATGCACATGATGAATGTCTGTCCTATTGGGTGTGATATCACATGTCGGTTATAGTGCCAAGCCCGACACAAAATTCGGACGGTAACTCCCGGATTAGTCTCTCTATTGCGCATACTCAGGAGGAATAATTCTGAGGGATAAGTTCCCTACCACCTTCTCCTTTCAAAGGGAAATGTTCCGAGGGAGAGTGCCCTACCACCTTCCTTTGGATGCTGCATGATTCCGTGGGTTAGTGCCCTACCACCTTGCAACCAGAGAGAAACCCATGCTCAGGAGGAAAAACTTCGAGGGATGAGTGCCCTACCACCTTCTCCTTTCAGAGGGAAACATTCCGAGGCAGAGTGCCCTACCATCGTCCTCTTGAGCGATAAATATGAGTGAGAAGCCCAGCTTCCAGTCTCACATCCGAACGTAGGTGGGAGACTGCCACAGCCCCTACGACGGAGAACAATGCATATCGTAATAACAGATTCAATCTCAGAAGCCACTCCTCATAGCACACTTCCACTCATACTCATTCCATCAACCATAATCATTCATTTCCATGTTTTCAACTCATCACAACCATCATCAATTCATAACTTCCCATTCCTAACTCACTAGCTAGTTCATCAGTTCCTCAATTTGTTGTCAGTAAACACCAAGTTCACTACTTTTCCTTCTCTCTCAACCCAACTCATCATCAATATATCAAAAACCTAAATTTTTGTTCTCTAACTTTTCAAAGTAAAACCCAACTTAAATCTCCTAGGACCTTTCCATTGTTTTGATACACGAAAAATAAGCCAAAGAGTCTTAAATAGGTGTCACAGAAGTTTACAAGCTCATTGGAAAGGTGAAATAGTCAAAAACAAAGTTTAAGTTGAAAAACAAGGAGTGTGTGTATGCATATGGGTGTGCGTGCGCACGCCCAGAGAGATTTTCAAAATGTGTGCGTACGTATAGAAGTGTGCATACGCACAAGTGCAAAATTTTCCAAACTCTGTTCGCTCGCACAAGGCGTGCGAGCGCCCTCAATAGAGTGCACCTTCCAACGTGTGCGTGCGCAAAGGGCTGTGCTGCGCACAGGTTGTAAAACTTCATTGGTTATGTGCGCGCACAGGTTGTGCTAGGGCACTCAACAGAAGGCTTTCCCCTGTGTGTGCGTACGCACAAGGCTGTGCGTGCGCACACAAACCCAAAATCACAAAATTTTGCAACATTGTAGAATTTCAGATTTTGACACCAAACTTTGAATGATCATAACTTTCTCTACAAAAATCCAAATTTTACAAACTTTATATCAATTTGAAGACTTTTCAATTAACTTTAATTCTAAGTAATTTTCAATAAATTTTGAAAAATGAGGCACAAGTAATGACCCGTCAAAGTTCATTAAAAACTAGTTTTTACCAAAATCCACAAAACCTCAAGTTTTAACCAACTCTCAATTCAAAATCAAAACAAAACTTGCTCAATCATCATAAAACACTACCACATCCAACATCTTTCCATTTCATATCATTCTCCTCAATTTCACACCTAAATTACTCAACCATTACACCATATATTACTACCAATCCATAATTTCCAATTCAATCGTAAATCCACACTCATAATCATCACCAACCAACAACAACCTCAACAACCAAAACAAATCCTCATCAATTCCAGTAATCATCACTAAACAATATCTAACATTAACCAAATCCATCATAAAACTCATCAACACCAATAATTCTCAACAATCATCATCAACCAGAATAACCAACAATCAAAATCATCATCAACATCCATCTTCAAATCTCAACACCCATCAACACAACTCATCAATAATCATCATCTAACTATATATATATATATATATATATATATATATATATCATCACATTCAAACTCATTCATCCTACATCCAATCCATCATCAAGCATACATTTATAAACAATTAATCATACAATCACATCCTTCAACCTATCTTAAGGTCAACTAGCCTAAGTGTCAAGTGATATTACATATTACATAGAGAAGACCGAAACCATACCTTGGCCGCTCCCCAAAAAGCACACCGCACCAAGATTGGAGTCCAACAAACTTTCAACTCACCAACAAGCCACCAAAGCTCAAACTAACATCATATGTATATCAAAATCAAAACCTAAGATACACAAAATAACTAAACACAAGGGTTTAGTAAGAATTTACCTTACCCAATGGGATTAGGGATAAAATCCAACAACTACCTGCTATTAGATATCACCTAAACAACCAAAATCACAAAAATCTCCTGAAAAAGTATAACCAAAAACGCACACAAACTAGGGTAGGAAACTGGTGATTGAGACGTGATTTCTTACCAGGGTTTCTTAAATAGAATTGAAGAGCTCGACGAGAGCTTCGCGTGGCCATAAACGGCTTGTCAATCGGAGTTTAGTAGCTCAAGTTATGGCCAAAAGAAGGAGGAGGTGAATAATGACCAAACTCTCATCTCCTCTCCTCTCTATCACCATCCCTTTCTCAATCTCTACGCATCAAATGAGCTGAAATGCTCATTAATGGGTTTATATAAGTTAGACCTTGGGCCCAACTTGGACCTGGTCCAACCCTTAGCGTTTTTAGCCCGTTTGGCCCACTTTGGGCCAAAACCTTTAAGATCAGCGCCCGATTTTCAATTCTATATTATTTTTATCCTTTCAAAATAATAAATCAACTTTCAAAATCTTATCTTCCAAAATAGATGGTACTGGACAGACTAGAGCCAGTACTGCCAGCTTAAGTACTAGTACGCATTTTTATAAAAACTTTTCCAAAAAGATACATTTTCCAACTCAGAAAAATTCATTGAAATCAATTTTCACCTTTATATTTTTAAATTAAAACTTCTAAATTTTTAATCTATTTCGGGCACTAAAATTATTTTATTAAAATGGTTTTACGCGAAAAACTCCAGTTTTTACAGCTGCTAATACTCCTCCAGATCTGAACCCCAGGTTTAGTGCGGATCCATTCTGATTGAGGGTGAACCTCGTACAGTTCATTCTCCTTGATGATCCTACTCAAAATGCCATAGACAAGGTCGAATCTTCCGGATCGGAGGAATGCTGTGCCTTTGGTTCTAGCCTCTACCATAGAGACCCTAATCTCCCCAGAAATCGGCTGAACTGATCTCTCGAGAAGTCCCCAACGAAGTCGTAGATTAGCCGTCTGAGAGACGTATATTCAAGCTGGTGGTTCATCATTGTCCGATGAAAGATGCACTTTGAATCCATGTAGAATGTGATAACTTTATGCTAGTTCAACGCATTCATGGTGATGAAGAATGAATATACATCTTAGAATTAATCAAACACAGATCGAAGAGAAATAGTAGTACTTTTATTAATTCATAGGACTCAACAGGGCTCTTCCCCTCAACCTAGGAGGTTTAGAAACTCATAATGAAAGTAAAAATAAAGTAAAAATGAAAATAGGACTGAATGGTGTATGATGTCTCTGAAAATCATGTAAAATACACTTTAAATACTAAACAGATGACTAGTAAGGGTAAAACAATCTATTTAGTGCTAAAATCCACTTCTGGGGCCCACTTAGTGAGTGTTTAGGCTGAGCTTTGATGAGATCCACGTGCTATGAGGTCTCTTGGGCGTGGAACGCCAGCTAGGGGGTCCTCTTTGGGTCTTTGGACGCTGGGCTCTGCTCTTTCGGCGCTGGACACCTGGAAGAGAGCAGGAGGCTGGTGTTGGACGCCAGTTTTGGGCCTTCTAATCTGAAGCAAAATATAGACTATTATATATTGCTGGAAAGCTCTGGAAGTCATCTTTCCGTAGTCATTGAGAGCACTCCATTTGGAGTTCTTTAGGTCCATAAATGATGTTCCGAATGCAAGCAGGTCAGATCCGGACAGCATCTGCAGTGTTTTCTCTGTCTCTGAATCAGACTTTTGCTCCAACTCTTCAATTTCAATCAGAAAATACCTGAAATTGCCCAAAAACATAAAAAATCATAGTAGAATCCAAAAATATAAATTTAACACAAAAACCTATAAAAACTTAATAAAAACTAAATAAAACACACTAAAACTATATGAAACTGATGAATTGCATTTCAAGTGAGATGTCCAAGAGAAAGGGAACGAGGGGAAGAAGCGACGAAGAAAAGAAGTGAATGAAAAAGCATGGCATGACGAAAATGGAGAAATTCAAGATGTTAGATGAACTTCCCTATGGTATGGGGCATGGCGGTCGAACCCCCAGTCTATTCATTTCCAGTTGGAGTAGCTTCTCTCTTCTCGTGGTAAGCCATTTCCTTTTCATGTGTAGCCTAGTCTCTGTGCGTGGATATCTTCTACTATGAAAAGACAAAAAGCGTATAAAATATCCGCTCATCAGTATCATTTGGAAAAAATTTTTGGTTTATATTCCAAGGATTCGAAATGAAATTGCTAATGAATTAGCTCAAACTGCGTCAAGATAAAAAATACTCCCTGAAACATTGGAAAAATTGGCAAAAGTTCATGAAATTCTGGTACCCATCAAAGAAAGAAAGGCCTTGATTTTGGATGAATGGGATGATGATGATTGGAGAAGATCAATTGCTGAATATTTGAAAAATTCCAATATTTGGGTGGATAAAAAATAAAGTTAAAAGCAATGAATTTTGTGTTGATGGCTGATGAGTTGTATAAGAAAGGCATCGATAAAAGTCTTTCTAGGTGTTTGAGTCAATCAGATAAGGATATTGCTCTTGAAGAAGTTCATAGGGGTATATGTGGTGCCCATCAAGTTGGAATGAAAATGAAGTAGGTACTTCAACAAGATCGTGTTTACTGGCCTTCCATGATTAAGGATTGTATTGATTTTGCAAAGGCATGTCAAGAATGTCAACGACATGGAGTGATACAATAGATCTCAGCTTCCAAATTACATTCAATTATTAAGACATAGTCTTTTCGAGGTTGGGCTTTAGATCTGATTGGAGTATACACCCACCTTCGTCGAAAAATCATAAGTTTATTTTGGTGGCAATAGATTATTTTACAAAATAGGTTGAAGCTATTCCTTTAATAGAGGCTGGTCAAAATGAAATTATTAACTTCATCGAGGAGTACATTATTCATCTATTTGGAATTCCTCAAACTTTAAGTACTGATCAAGGGACTATGTTTACTGGTCAGCGCATTAAAAACTTGGCAGCTTTGAGGAGTATTACTATGGTAACTTCAACTCCATATTCTACACAAGCAAATGATCAAGTTGAGACAGCAAATAAAATATTGATCAACTTGATTAATAGGCAAATTGGTCGTAAGCCTCGAACTTGGCATGAGACTTTAAGCCAAGTATTATGGGCTTATTGAAATTCACCTAGAGGGTCAACAAGTACGTCTCCTTATAAATTGGTGTATGGTCATGATGCAGTGTTGCCATTAGAGATTAATCTTAATACCTCAAAAGTAATGAGGTAAGATGATTTGCTGATTGAAGATTATTGGAATGCAATGTATGATGAGTTGAATGATTTTAAGCCAAGAACACATTTTAGCACTTGAAAATATGATCCATCAGAAAAATAACATTGCTCGAAGTTATAATCGTCGAGTGAAAGAAAAGTCCTTTAGCATAGGGAAATTAGTGTTAAAGGTTATACTGCCCATAGAAAGCAAGTCAAAATTCCTTGGTAAATGGTCTCATAATTAGGAAGGTCCTTTTAAAGTGATCGATTTGTATCTCGGAAATGCGTATCGAATTAAGGATATTGATTCGGGGAGTGTGGTTAAATCAATAAATGGAAAATATTTAAAGCAATATCGACGTGCAGAAAGTTAAGTCTAAATATATAGAAAGAGGTACAAGTAATGAAAAGAAGTTTTATCTGAATTAAAATTTGGGAAAGAAAGGCGTTAAAAGCTCTTTAAGTTTGAAACGAAGTTGATCCATTTTGTTACTGAGAGCAGAATAAGCTTCGACTTCATCTTGTTCTTCATTTTGAGCTATGTCGAATCTTCTGCCGATTTCTTCTTGTTTAGTTTCCACTGTGCAAAGTTCTTTGAAGAGTTCCTGCTTCTTTTGTTGCACTGCAGCGTAGGATTCTGCTAACTCAGCTTTTCTTTCTCGAATTCTGGCTAGTTTTTTTTCGAGTTCTTCCTCCCTCTTGTCAAAATAAGCTCGAGTGCTAACAACTTGAGCAACTCTCAAGTCATATTCTTTGTATGATTTTTGCATTGATTGGAGGACAGTGCTAACCTCTTTTGATTCTGTCTCGATCTTGGCTACCCTTCCTTGGCTTCCTTTAACCTATCTTGAGTGATAGCACAATTGTTCGAAACTCTTGTGAATCTCTTTACTATAGAGAAAAATTGAAGAGGAACCTGGAATTCAAGAGAAGAACTCAAGATGTCAGACAAAAGTTTGTTCAAATTAGGTTGTCCAACACATTCGTCAGTAGTATGGGTCAATAGCTTTAGAAGAAAAGTTAATTGCTTGAGAGTGTTGGAGTTGAGATTTGTGGGAAGATTTGATTTGGGTAAATCTTCGGTAATGGGATCCGAGACAGGAATCTTTTCTTCTTGAGTAATTTTTGTCAAAACAGCCACTAATTTAGCTAATTCATCATCTTGGAATTCAGTGGCAGTGGATGGAGCCTCTTTCAAAAGTTTGGGACCTTGTGAAGAAGAGGGGTTAGTTGGTTTTATTGGACTTGGTGTTTTTTGAAGAGGAGGTGTAATTTCTCTAGTCTCTCGAATAGGTGAATTGAAGGTTTGTGTAATGGGAGAATTAAGAATTGAATCAGTATTGATAGGAAAAGGAGGATTAGAAATGTGTACAGTTTGAGGAGATGGGGGTTTTCTTGGATTAGATCCACCAAATTTTGATTTTCAACATTTGAAGGAAGAATGATTTGGATGGGTTTGACCGAAATGACTGTTTGAGCAGAAGAATGTGACTCTTGTGGTTCTGGTCTAGGTCTTTCCAACTCGAGTGCAAGTGATGAGAAAGAAATGGATTGAGCAGTTCCCCCAGCCTTAGACATGATAGAAACATTTGTAAGTGAAATAGTTCAAAGTCAATAAAGAAAATTTAGATCGATAAAAGTTATACCTGGATAGGTTTCTTGCGCTGAAGATGTAGAAATGAAGTTGTTTCTGATGAATCATCCGAATCTGACCCATTGGAAGAAGCAAAAATGTCCGATTAGGATGATTGTTGACTTCCGTCAGAAGTACTTTCACTTGATGATTGTTTCTAAATTAGAATCAGATGGTTAATACAAGGTATGTTCAAATAAATATGATAATGAAAGTTTGAAAAAGAAAGTTCAATTAGGTGTTTAACTTTTTGGAGACTTTGGTTGAAACTTTTTGGACTTTCTTTCGTGGTTGCTTGGGCTATACAGTAGCTTCGATCTTTCTTTTTGGAGCCTTTTTGGATGAGGCTTCAGCTATTTGATGAATTTTTATTAAAGATTCCTTGATCTCATCTAAGGTGCGACTGTATCGAGAATAATATTTGGTCCACCACTCAACAAAAGATTTAGTAACAAATGCAATACATGCATAAGGAAGATGAGAGTAGTTGCTTCGATGCACTGATTGATGTCGAGGCATCTTTGGATATCTTTTTTTGAATAAAATTTGAAATGACAAAGAGTATCATCTTTTCGAGGGACAAGTGATGGGATGGTTTGAAAGAAACTCATTTGTCTGGCAACATAGTGGGGGGCATGAAGAGTTACTTTGAACTGTTATTTTTTATACTGAGGTAATCCAATAGGAAATATTTGAACAACAAGGAGGTTAGCCTAAGTTGTATTGGCCACTTCGTTTTTGTCATCATTGGATGGGAAGAGGAGACGTTCAAACCAGCCTGGTCCGCAGTTTCAATGTAAGAAGGGGGTGAATGTCAGGTCATCATTGTGAAAGCTTTTGCAAGAGTAAAGGAGTGAGAAGACAGACCAGAAGAGGTTTTCAATCGAATTGGCATTTTTGAAATTCGGTTGAAAAGGGGCTAGTCGAAAACAAGAACATAGTTAAAACGTCAAGTCATCTGTTGTTTAAGCTTTAACTAAACAAAAACAAGATACGTTAACCAAAAAATGGAATCAGGATACGGATTCTATAGTCCCACCTAGTTCTTCAGTTAGATCATCCTACTTGAATTTACTTAGGTATTTAATATTCCAAAGGTCATAGTAGAATGATGACCTCTTCTTTTCCCCTGGACTTAGAGCATCGAGTTATCCAAATCATAAAATTGACGCTTGACAACCAAATCTATGAGGAACAAACCACTCAATGAATAGTTTTGATACTACAAGTGAACACCAAAATGAACATATGACATACTATTTATTTTCTGTATATTTTTACTGAAAGAAATTTAATTATAAAGAAGAGACTTACAAAGGCAGGAGTATAAGATGTCCTCCATAAAGTGGATAACAGAAGCCCAATTTTTATGTAAATCACAAATAGTAAAGTCTTTTAAAAAATCATGAACTGAGCAATAGACAGTCTAAAAACCTAAGGACTCTGATCTAAGCATGGTCTAAGAATATGTATAATTATATCTTTACCTCCTTTATTTTTTCACCTTATTAAGCTTATTACTAAAAAAGGTTTATAGGACAATACTCCAAATTCCATACAAAGTATATAATAATTCTACTATTACCTACTATAGGTAAAACTAAGCACCATATATAATAGCAATGGATGTGATGTAACAAATCTGATATTATAGAATCAATAGGAAGTCATTCTAATTTTTCATTTGAGAATCAGGAACAAAGAGCCAGCATAACTCAAATTCATACACACGTATCTATCTGTTCACCATTCAACATATTGGCAACCCTCTTTGTTAGATTTTTATTTTTGAATTCAACCCACCTACACAGTTACAGAGGAAGATTCAATGGTCAATTCCTACCAACATAAAATAATTAACATTTATATACCCATTTTTAGTTCTAAAAAAAGGTAAAAATAAAATACTGATACATAGAAAATCTCACTACACTTTGAAATCATCTACACAAATATTTGAACTCAACAAAACTAAGCTCATCAAAATACGCTACTTTTCAAGGCTGTTTGATATGGTCTTCACCATTTTCTTAAACCAAAGAGCCGTTAGTATGTTATGAGCTATTTATTATCTTCTAAAAATTTATAAGTGGAGGGAAACAAATCATAGGGGATAAAATATGGAAAGATTAAGTCAAAAGGCACAATTGTTGCTCCTATGCATAAGAAAAATATACAGGAAGATAAAAAGCTGCATTACATCACAAAAACAAAGAATAAGATAACACTTAATCCTTATGAAAGAATATAACAGAAAGAAAAAAACCCTCCATGGCCACATTACCTTCTCAAATGCAACAATCAAATTATCTCTGATAGTTGAAATTGACTCTCCATAGCCAAAACTCCTAAAATAATGATAACCAGTTGCTAGCTCATCCTCAGAATATGAAGCCAATAAGGCAAGCTAAAAAGAAGAGGAAAAAGAAGAAATACTTATCAAAATAGCATACAATACCTATAAGGCACACTTCGCATATGAGATGTTAATCTACCAAAAATAAATCAGAGGCACAAACAGTTGAAGAATGCCACAAAGTACCTAATGCTGGGAATTTCCACTAGAAGGCCATAGAGAAGCAGCTTGTAAATAGTAACTAGAAGCTGCTGCAAACTCTCGCTTCACTGAGTCACCTTCGCTATACAGTCTTTTGTAAACAAGCAAGATCACCCAAGTAATTCTAATACCTTATGGATTCTCCTTAATTGTTTATGGATACCACAACTATGACATCAATGTTCTTAAAAGAAAATCTAAAATTTACTAGTGCAGAAAATAAAAAAGGACTAAGTGTATTCAAAGTGCTTTCTCAAATAACTAGTTATCTAAACTTTCACTAATTATTATTTTCCTCCTTCAAAGATACAGGTACACACGCAGCATAACAACTACATATAAATACTGAAATACATACCTCACAACTACTTGGTGGTTCATATGGATCGTCAATACCAGTGAAAAAACCTGCAAAAAACCAAATAATAATGAATAATAGTGATTGCCTCTTATCTTATAATAATGCAGAGATAAAGCTTTTGGAATTTAAGCCATCTATAATTACCGCATCAGCACTTCTTTGTGCTTCTCATGAGTTCTTTCCTTTTCAATCCAAACTTCTTAGCAGAAATATCCAATTGTCCATATGTAGATAAAGTACATCCTTCACCCTTTACCATCATTATAATGAACATTCAAATAGCAAGTGATTTTCATGCACAATGTTTACATGACTTAAAGTATAGGAAGAGATTCATGTATATTAGAATTTTTCGAGAGTTTTTACCATTGATCTAGATTATAAAATATATGTGATGCATTTAAATTCACAAGACACACATAAAAAAGGATTTGACATCTAAGAGACACAAGAAAAATTCTCATTTCTATGCTTTTACTTCTTTACTCAATACTAAAAATTGATTAAAAATGTTAAAATAGACTCATACTTTGTATTTGGTCCTAGCTCAGCTATAATAACAACCATAGTAATTCATATATAAAACACCGTGGTTTACTAACTGTATGTGAAAGTAATTACAATTAAAGAATAAAACCGCTAGTTTATGCATACAAGTTTTCTAAAATTCATCAAACAAAAGCAGAAAAAATAAATCAATTACTCTATTGTAAGCGACCTCTAAATGATTCTCAAGCAGATCAATGGTGTCTTGCATAAGAAACTTCTTTGCCAAATTCCTCTTACTCCTTATCACATTGATCCGATTCGTTGATTGTTTAATCAATGATTTGCTAAAAAATAAAAGGAGATAAACTGCAAAATTGAAAATAAAAAATATGCATAACTACAATCAATGAAAGGTATTAAGAAGGAAGAAAAGAAGCAGAGAAATCAAAGTGCGAAACAATTTCATGATGAATCCCCAATTAAAGAGGCTGTCAGAAATTTTGGAAGATCTGATTTGGTGGCGCGAGGGGATGAACAACAACGACCAGATGAACAATAGCTGCTGGAGATGAATGAAGGCAAGATATTAGGGTTCTGGTGTAGAATTTATAACCCACAAACTAACCGGCAAGTGCACCGGGTCGTACCAAATGGTACCTCAAGTGAATGAGGGTTGATCCCACGAGGATTGATGGACTAAGCAACAATGATTGAATGATTTACTTAGCTAGACAAGCAGAAAAGAGTGTTTGGGTCTCAATTGCATTAATAGTAAATTCAGAAAATCAGAAAGCAAGCAGTAAACAAGTTGTAAAATATATAAGTAAAACAGTTAAGGTTTTAGAGATGTTTATTTTTCCGATTAACTTTTCTTACCAACAAATTTAATCATGCAAGATTCAATTCATGGCAAACTATATGTGACTAAACCCTAATTCCTTAGACCTTTTTAGTCTCCTCTAACCTTCATCAACTGCCAATTCCTTGGTCACTTGATTCTGATTAGAGGGTTAAGTTCAAAACTAGTTTATGTGTCACAAAAACCCTAATTATCCAAATATAAGAGGATTATATGTCACATATCCCGTTAAGTCCAGATACTTAGTGATTTAGGAGAATTTGTTTTCAAGCTGTTGTTCAGGTAAATTGCTTTTCCAAGGTTTACAAAAACTCAATTAGAATAAGGGTCATACTTCCGTTTCACCAGATTCATAAGATGAAGAACGAAAACAAATTCTTGAAATTGAAATCAAAATAGTAATTAAAATAGAGGAGTAATAGTATCAATCCATACAATAAACAGAGCTCCTAACCTTAACAGTGGAGGTTTAGTTGCTCATGGTTCAGAGAGAAAACTAGAGTTCTGAAAAACTGTAAAGTGCATAATGAGGTAAGAGAGAAGAGAAGATCTCGAAGGGCTAATTCTTTTTCTTTTTATATCTAATCCTAATTAATGTAAAATATATTTTCTAAAACTAAATAATATCTTTTCCTATTTGTAATTAAAATTAAAATAAAAATTTTAATCAAAATAAATAATAAATACTCGTTCCCTACTAGATGGATGAATGGGGACCATTCCTTATTAATGAATTGGCACCTAACTTCACTAATGTGAAGTTAAGCGTGGCTGAGGCAACACGCTTTTGTAAGTATAAGCTTTCTTCTTGCGCCTAACTTGGGATTATCCAAGTTAGGCGCCATTATGGCTGTACAGGTTGGAGAGGAAGTGTATACTATGTTCGAAAGCTCTGGAAGTTAGCTTTCCAATGGCGTTGGAATCACGTCAAGTTGACCTCTGTAGCTCAAGTTATCCCTGTTTGAGTGCTAGGAGGTCAGGGTTAACAACATCATCCACTTTCTTCCTCTTCTTCTATAAAACTCCATCAAATCTATCCAAATGCTACCTGAAATAAACAGAATTGCAAAAAACTCAAAGTAGCATTCATAGTGGCTAAAAAGTATTTAAATCTTGATTAAACTTACAATTCAAATGCAAATTCACTAGGAAAAGATAGGAAAGATGCTCATGCATCACAATACCAAACTTGAATTGTTGCTTGTCCTCAAGCAACTAAAACTAATATAAACTTAGGATGTGAATTTGCATGAGAAGTGAGTACTCAATTAAGCTCCCGTCTCTTCTTAAAGTGGGGTTTTTACACTGCAACTCTGAATAGTTCTGGCATCTCACTATCCTTTGAATCTGAGGAAAGTTACTATCATTTGGAACTAGAATCCGGATAATATTATGAATTCTCTAGCCTTTTTACTTCAGATAAATCCTTGAACATAACAAATTTTCTTTTATTTTTTTTCTTTGGTGCTTTGCACCTTGAGCCTAGCTGTGACTTTAAATGCTTTGTCTCAAGCTTTACTTGACACAAAAATACCACAAGCACTTAACTGGGGAACTCTCTTTTTAGTTCTGGTTTTTCTATCAGTTACTCCCAGAAAGTGGTGTTCAAAGCCTTTGGCATACTCTGTATTTGCAGTTAATCTCGACTCTTAGTGCTCTATCTCAAGGGTTACTTGATACATTCACACCACAAGCATATGACTGGAAAAATAACTCTTTGAGCTTTTAATCATATTAGACCTTCCCAGCCATTGATTCTCAGAGTCTTGGACCTTGCTTTTTTTTTATTTTCTTTTTGCTGTTTCTTTTGCTTCAAGGATTAAGCTTTTGTTTAAGTCAGAGAATTCATAATAGTTCTCTAAATTTCTATTTCTCATGCATCAACATCCTTTGATTCAAATTCAAATTTGCACTATTCATATCATGCATTCAAAATCACAGATAATACTACCATATTTAAGTAAATAAGACTACTCTTAAATATAACTCAATTTCTCATGCAATACATCACTTCTTTTCTTCTTCTTTTGATTTTTCAAGTTCAGTGAGCAAAACATGAGACATCTTTTTCAAACTAAAACAAACAACAGAATTAAACTAGGACCTAGAAATTAAAATTACTAGAGATCATGCAGACATTTAATTAAAATAGCAGAAGACAGAAATATAACAATAAGAACGGAAGGAAATAGGAAGTGAAAAAGGAACTAAACCACCTCAGTTATCACGGTGGCCATCTCATTCCTGAGGCTGTGCTCCTTCGTGGAGATGATTCCCCTCCCTTTGGTGCCATTGATGATAGGATAGCAGAGAGCTTGCTCGACCTAACACCAAACTTAAAAGTTTGCTTGTCCTCAAGCAAAGAAAAATTGAAAATGGGGAACATAAAAAGCGCATGGAGGAGTAAAAACAAAAATTATTGCAAAAGAAGCTGGGAATAAAAAAAGGGCTAGAAAGATTAAAATTTAAATTTATATATATAATTATTATTATTATTATATTATTTATTTATTTATTTATTTATTTATTCATTTTTTATTTTATGAAATTGAAAAAAGAATTAAAGGGACGTAGGGAGGGGGGAGGGGGTAGTGTGGTGGATATGGGACGTTGGGAGAAAGAACTTACCCACTTTGACCAAGATATTCTCCACTAATCCATATGTAGGCTTTAGAGATTTGTCTGCCATTTGTAATGCTATCCTTGTGGATTGTGCCTCTTGGATTTGCAACTTCTTCATCACAGACAATGGCATTAGATTTATGCTTGCACCTATCACATAGGGCTTTCTCAAAGGTGGTGCTCCCAATGGTACATGGAATTTGAAAGCTCCATGGATCTGGCATCTTCCTTGGCATGTTATTCTGAATTATGGCACTACATTCCTTAGTCAGGACCACTGTCCCATCTCCCTTTAAAGGCTTCTTCTTTGACAATAACTCCTTCATGAATTTGACATAGAAAGGCATTTGCTCCAAAACTTCAACAAAAGGAATATTAATTTGTAACTTTCTAAAAATTTCCAAGAACTTTGAAAACTGCTTGTCATTGGTCTCTTTTTGAAGTCTCTGAGGATATGGCATCTTAGGCTTGTTGGTGCACGAATCCCCACACTTCGTACAACTGAACCAGCAAGTGTATTAGGTCGTCCAAGTAATAAGTGAGCGAGTCAGCGTCGATCCCACGAGGATTGTGGTTTGAAGCAAGCTATGGTTATCTTGCAGGTCTTAGTCAGGCGAATCAAGAAGTTGTTGGTTTTGTGAGATCTGAACTAGGTTGATATGTTTACAATGATAATCTTAAATCTTAGATAGTTCAGGCTTGGAGTTGCTTTGTCCTTCTGGATTAACTCTGGTCTTCAATTGTGAATGATTTCTTCAATGGCAGGCTATATGTGATTGACGCTGGTTTGAGAAGCCGCCAATACTCCTCCAGATCTGAACACCAAGGTTAGTGCGCATCTAGTCTAATTGAGGGTGAAGCTCCGACAGTCCATTCTCCTTAATGATCCTACTAAAAATGCCACAAACAAGGTCGGGTCTTTCGGATCAGAGAATGCTACGCCTTTGGGTTTTAGCCTCTACCACAGAGACCCTAATCTCCCAATACCTCGGCTGAACTGGTGTCTCGAGAAGTCCCCAACGAAGTCATGGATTAGCCGTCTGAGAGATGTATAATCAAGCTGGCGGTTCGATACTTTCCAGTCACGTATTCACACGAACCCAAGTAGACACGGGTGGTTGTCAGGCACACGGTCTTAGTATGAAGAACGGAGCTAATTGTCACGGATCATCCCATTCATCATGTTGAAGAACGAATATACATCTTAGAATTAAATCAAACACGGATTAAAGAGAAACATTAATACTTTTATTAATTCATATAACTCAGCAAGGCTCCTCCCCTCAACCTAGGAGGTTTAGAAACTCATATTGATAGAAAATACAATGATAGAATTCGAAATGTGCTGGAAGTGATCCTAAACAAGTGTGATCCTCTCTCTTAAATACTAAAATAATGACTAATAAGGATAAAACAGTCTTTTCAGTGCTAAAATCCACTTCTGGGGCCCACTTGGTGAGTGTTTGGGCTGAGCTTTGATGAGATCCACGTGCTAGGAGGCCTCTAGGGCGTCGAACGCTGGCTAGGGGGTCCTCTCTGGGCGTTTGGATGCCTGGTCTCCTCCTTTGGGCGCTGGACACCTGGTCTCCTACTTTGGGCACTGGACGCCTGGAAGGGGGCAGGAGGCTAGCGTTGGACGCCAGTTTTGAGCCTTCTATTCTAAAGCAAAGTATGAACTATTATACATTGCTGGAAAGCTCTAGAAGTCATCTTTTCATATCCATTGAGAACGCACCATACGAACGTTTATAGCTCCAGAAAATTTCTTACGAGTGTAAGGAGGTCAGATCCAGACTACATCTGCAGTGCTTTCTCTGTCTCTGAATCAGACTTTTGCTAACTTTTGCTCCAGCTCTTCAATTTTAGCTAGAAAATACCTAAAATTGCATAAAAATACACAAACTCAAAGTAGAATCCAAAAATGTGAATTTAACACTAAAACCTATGAAAACTTCATAAAAATTAAAAAACCATGCTAAAAACTATATGAAAATGATGCCAAAAGGCGTATAAAATATCCGCTCATCACTTGTACTCAGGAGCCTGAGGCAATGTCAGATGTGTGTCAAGAGTGAATGGAAAAGGATTGTCTGCACGCCTAGGTGGGTGTGTTCAACCTCCTCATTTTTCTCCTCCAGAACTTTTTCAACTGGCTCCTTGGTAACTTGTTCTTCCATACTTGCCACTTGTCCACTTATCAAGGTAATAGCCTTGCACTCCTCTCTTGGATTTTGAATTTTGTTACCAGGAAGGCTATTAGTGGTCTTCTGATCAATTTCAGCAACTTTTGTGGCTATTTGACCCATCTGAACCTCCAAGTTCTTGAGTGATGCTCTAGTTTCTTGTACAAAACTTGCAGCTAATGATTCCAATTTAGTGGTTTTCTAAGGTTGAGAAGTTGTTTGCTGAGGTTGTTATTGTTGGGATGACTGAAACTGGTGGTTATTGAAATTATTCTGATGAAAACTGCTTTGAGGATTATTAAAATTCTATGGCCTCTGAGGTTACTCTCTCTACCCAAAATTTGGGTGATCTCTCTATCCCTAATTAAAGGTCTTGGCATATGGATCATTGTTGGGGTTTCTAGGAGCATTCCCCATAAAGTTGACTTGTTTAGGAGAAAATTGAGTATATTCATAATTCTCACCTTGAATGAAGCCACCATTCATGTTATATGGAGCCTCTTGAGGGGCATTCTGAGCACTAACAGCTGAAACATGCATCACACTCAAGTGTTGAGTAAGCATATTGATCTATTGAGATATAACCTTGTTGTGAGCAAGAATAGCATCCAAGGTATCCACTTCCAAGACTCCTTTCTTCTGAGGAGCCCCAGAGTTCATAGGATTCCTATAAGAGGAGTAAAGATATTGGTTGTTAGCAACCAACTCAATAAGCTCAGTAGTCTCTTCAGGCATCTTTTTCATGTGCAATGAACCACCTGTAGAGTTGTCTAAACATATTTTGGCCATTTCAAAGAGGCCATGATAAAAGATCTCCAGCTTGGTCCATTCAGAAAACATGTCAGGAGGGCATTTCCTGGTCATCAGCTTGTACCTCTCCCAGGCTTCATAGAGGGTCTCACCATCTCTCTGCCTGATGGTCTGAACATCCACCCTTAGCATAGTCAGCTTCTGTGGTGGAAAGAATTTGGATAGAAATCCATTGATCACCTTGTCCCAGGTGTCCAGGCTTTCCTTGGGGTGAGAATCAAGCCACTGCTTTGCTCTATCCCTCACAGCAAATGAAAAGAGCATGAGCTTGTAAACCTAAAGATTCACTCCATTTGATTTTACAGTGTCACAAATCTACAGGAAGTTAGAGATGAATTGGTTTGGATCTTCCTGTGGGAGTCCATGATACTGACAGTTTTGCTGCACCAGATTGACTAACTGAGGCTTCAGCTCAAAGTTGTTTGTAGCTATATGAGGCACCACAATACTATTTCCATAGAAGTTAGGACTGGGAGCAGTGTATGAGCCAAGCATCCTTCTAGGTTGTTCATTCTCATTCTAATTTACCACATTAGCATTGACAACATGATTAGGATCCATAGTAGACTCTGCAACTTCCTTTTCACAGGTCTCACTGAGATTTTCACTAGCTTTATAGAGTTTAGCTTGTTACAAATGCCGTCTGAAGGTCCTCTCAGGTTTAGGATCAAGAAGGGGCTCTTTATCCCTGTTCCTGCTCATAAACAAACAAAAAACAAAGGAAAGTGGGAATCAATACGTTAGAGTGTAGAGAATTCCAATGAAGTAACCTATGTAAAAGAAATAAAGTAAAATAAACTGAACAACTAAAGCAGAACAATTCATAAATCACTGAACAGAAATTGGGAAAAAAAATTTTGAAAATTAAAAAAATAAAAATAAATATAAAAATTAAATAAAATAACAAGGGGACACCAAACTTAATTTCAAAAATTAAGAAACCTTAATTGATGCAGAATTTGAAAATTAAAGCCAAAAAACAATTATAACTAATAAAATAGAAAAATAAAAATAAAATTAATACAAGGGACAACGAAAGTAAAATGAAGCAAAATAAAATAAAAAGAAGACTTTTGAAATAAAGGAAAAATAAAATAAACAAGATAAACTAATTAATTTTAAGAAACGAATAAAAGCAAATGAAAATTAAAAGAAAGGTAAAAGGAAAATGAGAAAAGGAGGGTACGCAAACGAAGAAAAAAAAAAGAAAAAATAAATGGACAATAAAAATTAATAATACTAAAAAAATTAATTAAAACAAAAATAATCTAATCTAAGCAATTAAACAATGAGTAGTTGTCAATCACAACCAATCCCCGAAAACGGCGCCAAAAACTTGGTGCGGAATTTATAACCAACAAACTAACCGGCAAGTGCACCAGGTCATACCAAGTAGTACCTCAAGTGAATGAAGGTCGATCCCACAAGGACTAATGGACTAAGCAATAATGATTGAATGATTTACGTAGTTAGACAAGCAGAAAAGAGTGTTTGGGTGTCAATTGCATTAACAGTAAATTCAGAAAATCAGAAAGCAAGCAGTAAACGGATTGTGAAATATATGAGTAAAATAGTTAAGGTTTCAGAGATGTTTATTTTCCGGATTAACTTTTCTTACCAACTACTTTAATCATGCAATATTCAATTCATGGCAAACTATATGTGACTAAACCCTAATTCCTTAGACCTTTATAGTCTCCTCTAACCTTCATCAACCGCCCATTCCTTGGTCACTTGATTCCGATTAGAGGGTTAAGTTCAAAACTAGTTTATGTGCCACAGAAACCCTAATTATCCAAATATAAGAGGATTATATGTCACGTATCCTGTTAAGTCTAGATAATTAGTGATTTAGGAGAATTTGTTTTCAAGCTGTTGTTTAGGTAAATTGATTTTCCAAGGTTTACAAGAACTCAATTAGAATAAGGGTCATACTTTCGTTCCACCCAGATTTATAAGATGAAGAACAAAAACAAATTCTTGAAATTGAAATCAAAATAGTAATTAAAATAGAGGAGTAATAGTATCAATCCATACAATAAACAGAGCTCCAAACCTTACAGTGGAGGTTTAGTTACTCATGGTTCAAAGAGAAAACTAGAGTTCTGAAAAACTGTAAACTACGGAATAAGGTAAGAGAGAAGAGAAGAGCCCGAAGGGCTGATTCTTTTCCTTTTTATATCTAATCCTAATTAATGTAAAATATATTTTCTAAAACTAAATAATATATTTTCTTAATCAAAATAAATAATAAATACTCGTGTTCTGCTTGATGGATGAATGGGGACCATTCCTTATTAATGAATTGGGGCCTAACTTCACTAAGGCGTGGCTGAGGCAGCACGCTTTTGAAAGTATAAGCTTTCTTCCAGCGCTTAACTTGGGATTATCCAAGTTAGGCACCAATATGGTCATACATGTTGGAGAGGAAGTGTATACTATTATATATCGTTGGAAAGCTCTAGAAGTTAGCTTTCTAATTCCACTGAAATCACGTCAATTGAACCTTTGTAGCTTATGTTAATCTTGTTTGAGTGCAAGGAGGTCATGGTTGATAGCATCATCCACTTTCTTCCTCTTCTCCTATAAAACTCCGTCAAATCCATCCGAATGTTACCTGAAATAGACAGAATTGCACACAACTCAAAGTAGCATTAATAGTGGCTAAAAAGTATTTAAATCTTGATTAAACTTACAATTCAAATGCAAATTCACTAGGAAAAGATAAGAAAGATGCTCACGCATCAGGTTCATCATTCACATCACTCACACTTTCTCATACGCAGCAACACTAATCACTCTTTCATCGGGAGCATTCGATCTAAAACCTCTGCATCAGGCTTCCATGCCACAATAGATCTAAAGATCTTAGAGAAAAAGCCGCGTTACTCAGAGAGAGAGAGAGAGAGAGAGAGAGAAGAGGTAATTAACACATTCCAGAGGAAAAGAAGAGAAATGAGAATTTTGTATACAAACCTAGAAGTGAGAACGCAGATCGCATCAATAGAAGCTCTAAACTCTGAAGTGGCATTTCTGGAGGAGAACATTCACTCTCACGCACTATACTTGCTAACCTAGGTTTGCATAAATGAGGTTTTCCTTTAATTAATAAAGGAATATATCGGTGGTTCTAACCACCAAAATCACAAAAACTGCCATATTCAAAAAGGAAGTTACGGCAACAATATGTATGGCCGAAAATAAAGAAAATTATGGCGGTTACAAAGAATCGCCCTAATAATAATGTCATTTTAAACAATTTTTTGTAGTGTAACATCAACAAAAATTAGTTATGGATAGCATTATTCAAAATATTATTATTTAATTTGGTTGGATTTGGTTCATCAAAAAACTTGGATGTGTACCATTACTCTTTAAGAGCTAGCAACTAATTTCATACTATATAGCTCGTTGACTCTAATTATAGTGTGATTCAACTTTCTCGCAAGAATCGTACTACATAAGTATCTTTCATACAACTTAAAGACTACACAAACATTCACTTGTGCACACACAAGGTGGCAATCACCTCAAATTTTCTAACAGATAGGCTTTAGTTTAATGAAATACGTGGTAACTAACGCTTATGTTTAGAGAGAACAACTCTTCATTTTAGCTCAATGATTCTGAATACATTACTTGATAAAATCAGTATTTTAAATAATTCCACAAGTCTAGAGTATTTCTATTCTACAATATACTACTTTGTGCAATTTCATGATTTAGAGACAATTTCATCCACGACACGATGAATGTATTACATCAGTCACACGCCTCAAAGCAAGGATCATCTGATCTTCAGTGGATTTAGACATAGATCCATCAATGAAGCAGATTTTATTCTTTTATTTAGAGCAAACTACATGGATTAGAACAAAAAGAAGAGTAGTTTTGATGGTCTAATACCTTAGCTATAAGAGGAACACCTAGACTTTTCTTTATAGGTAAGTATAAGGAACTCATTGGACCCGTCATCGCATTCAAGTTCGCACATGATGCTGAAATCTATAGCGTCTTGATTTACGTAACTAACTATGCTAAACTTTGTATATTCCCAAATTCAGACTCAAAAAACATGGCAAATTCTCCATCTCTAAGTTAATGATCTGAGGATTTATGGTTGAATGATGATCAGAAGTGTCCTTTCAAGAATCAAAGGTGCATATCTCAATTATAAATTTTAAGCAACTCTCAATCCTCATGCATTGCACCATGTTAAAAATGTGGTGATTCATTTAGAAATTCCAGAGAAAGTAATGAAGAGTGAAAGCAAATTTGATATGATACACAGCATGATGTACTACAAGAGTTACTTGATTACAAAGTTACCTACTACTACTACTACTACTACTACTACTACTACTACTACTACTACTACTACTACTACTACTACTACTAACTTCCTGACAAATATCTTCACACATTAATCACATTTTCTAACCAACCAAACTAACTCGTTGATTAAGTATAATCACTAACTAATTCTCCTATCTCATCTATAACTAAATCACAAATTGGTTAAATTAAAAGTTAGCAACTAATTCCACATACTATACAGCTCACTGACTCTAATTACAATGTGATTCAACTTCCAACTATTACTTCAACAAATATCAGGATGAAAAATTTATACATACTATATATTTGAACTTTCTCGCAACTTGAGAAAAGATTTTTTTCACTTTTCACAATCTGTGATATGTTTTTTCTTTAAACTTCCTTTTGATTTTTCTATATTCTATGAGAAGAATTTTTTTCCTCAAAGAGTGTGATAAATAGTCTGAAATGATGGATTCAACATTTTGTAGGGTGCGATAAGTATGCTTTTGCATATTAAGTTGATGAAAAATCTTTAAAAATTACATTTCTGTCTATATACACCACTGAGGGGGCTGCAATTATTCCTATTGTAATAGTTTTGATTTAATTGTGATAATGAATAAATATTACTTGCATGCTTTATTCAAGATTTTATTTATTATTTTTTTAAGTATACAATTTTGTTTTATAGAAAAAGTAGATAGAATTACTTTAGATGATGCAACAAATGCATTAAAAATCCATATTATAATACTACAAAATTAATACAAAATCACAATTAGAATTTAACATTAAACGAACAATACAATATTAGATGCAATAAAGACAATAGTACAACACAACAACACTATATTTCATAGATTTTATTTTTCTTCTTTTATCATTTTTAACCAATTTCATGAATAGCAAAGAACTATGTCTGTGTGCTAGACTTCTACTAATTCGAAGAAGATATGTCTTATCATGGACAACTGTCCACTGTGGCTCCCACTAGTAACACCTCTGATGCCACCACTACTTTCAATACCTTCGCCACCACTATCATCATCATCACCATCATGTCTAGTATTGTTGGTAGGATTAACAATATAATCGTCAGCATCATTGAATTCCTCTTCAGCTTCATTCTCATTCGTAGCATCATTACCCTCCTCGTGAACTTGCTATGCACTAACATCCAATTTGAACTCGATAAGGTTATGCCTATTGTTGAATCCAACTTCAGAGGCACTCTCTTTGCTGAGGGTTGTCGAACCCCAAAGCTATAAAATTTCTAAGTTATGAGTAGTCCAACTGCTGAACTAAACTAATAGTTGGTTTAATGAAACATTATCTATTAGGAAAATATTGTTTGCAGTTAAGGTTCTAGTGCTTGGCACGGTTGATAAAAAGGAAAATATTATTTATGGGATGGAAGTTGGGATTGATAAAAAGAATAATATTATTCATGGGATAATAGTTGTTGAGGTTGGGATTAGTAAAATGGATAGCATTACTGCGGCAGTTGTAAGTTGTAAAATTGGTTGTAAGGTTGTTAAAGTTGTGGTAGTCATGACTGCGGATCAGATGCGGCTGTAGTTATTGTGGTGAAGGTAGATGTGGTGGATACTGTCTCTAAGTAGGATCTTGCGAAATTTTATTAAATAATGCCAAATGATCACCGAATTGTATGGTAGATGAGGTTCCTCCTTTTTTTGTCGTGGATAGGTTGGGAACCCAACAAACCCGAAGAATAGAAATCGGATAACAATTCAAATAGTTGACAAAGCTAACTCCCTCCCTTATGCTAATCGTGCAATATATCCCACCAATGGAACATAAGCTCTCTTTCTCATGACTACGCCTCATATAATGCTTTGTGAAGTCACTGCCGGTGCCTCTAACAGAACCTCCTATGAGCACCGTGCTGATGGCAAGAGGAGAACTTTTCCCCTTTTGGAGGAGGGCGCTGAAGATCCGGTGTAACTGCTTCTGATCTGATATCCCTTCACGGTTGCAAGGGTGAGCAATGTTGCCTGTGCACCCTATTTGTTCTCCCTTCCATCTTATCTGGATTTGATCGCCTATAAGGAGTGGTGTTACTTTCATCGTTGTGGAGCTTGCTGTCGTCGATGAGGATGCTCTCGAATTCCTCTCTTGATTGATGATTTTTGCAACCAAGGGAGGGGGTTGCAACTCTATCAGCTCAGAAGTATCCATGTTTCTTTCATTTTTTCAATAGTGTGAGCCAACATGTTCTCTTGTCTCTGGAATCCAAGTAAACCCGCATTGTCAGAGCATTCTAGAGATGTTGATGATATCATGAAAAATTGGGTCGATCTCCCAAAGTTTTGCTCCAGCTTTATCTATCTAGATGAGAGCGAGATTATCTGTTTCTATTATCACTCTTGTTAAGTTTAAATTTGTTGTTAAAATCACTGTTCCCTTATTGCTATTGCATCTTCCATGAGCACTGATGATGCTTTAATTAAGATTATAGTACCCCCTAACATTCTACCACTACTATCTCTAATTACAGTGGTTGCCGCTCTTTCGTTAGAGTTCTTAGAAAATTAGGCATCTATGTTGATTTTTGTCCAGTCCTTCAATGACGGTCTCCATTTCACAGGTAACCTTTCTCTATTCCTTACTTCCTTGTTGGATTGGTTAGTAGTTTTTGTTGCCTTCTTGAATTTTTCTTTGTTGGATATTGGCATAGAGGATAGTGGTTTTAGGATCTGGTTTGATGTAATTAAAAACTGTCGAATTTCTCATTTTTCAAATTGACCATATAATTAGACCTAGGCTACTCCATCCGTTATCCCATTCTTCTTTGGTTCCCTCTTTAAGTTGTCTCAATTTAGCTAATAGCCACTTTCCTATTGAATTCATTTAATGTAGAGTAGGAGTATATTGAACTTATGCCCCAAATCATATAGCTGTGGTCCACTTACACAACAGTAAGGCATGCTCTGTTGTTTTCGATTCTTGCAAACAAATAGGGCTAATAGCCTTGTCAGTAATCCTCTTTTTACATAAGCTACCTCTTATTGGTAGAATATTCTCTACTGCTTTCTGAAGAAATATTCTGATTCGTTGGGGAACTTCATCTCCCAAATTTCTTTTCGTACATCCTTCAGGTCCATGCTCGAACTTGGCATGCTCTCTTGACTTGCTTTTTCTTCTTTCTTGCCTATGTAATATCCGATTTTAACTGTGTATTTTCCAATTTCCTTGAACGACTAAATAAATACATCTTCTCCGTTGAATTTCTGGTTGGAGTTTGTAGGATTTTGTTCCTGATGAATAGAGAAAATAGTTTCTGAACTCTCCTCAAGCTCCACCCTCCCTCTTGATTTAGAAAGTCTACCACTCTCGTGTAGATTTGATTATCCCCTCAAATCGGCTCTTCGAAGCCATGAACCAAGTTCTCCTCCCAAATATTCTCTTTGGTTACATCACCTAAGGTCCACTTCCCATCAAGAAGTTCCTGTCTTGTATAATGATTTTCGATACTCAAGTCAAGTACTTTTTATTCTTAGCTTTCCAAAAGTTCCCTTAGGAAAAATATATTGTTTTAAAAATTCTCTCCCATAATGCAGTTGGGTTCTTCATAATCCTCTAAGATTTCTTTAGCTAGTTGGGGTGTGTTTTAGTGGTGAAAATTCTTGAAATTCATACCCATCTTTCTTGTTTTCACTCATTTTGTCCAAACTCTTTTTTTTTTACAGGAAGAAACGTTTTTCATTCATAAGAAGGCCAATCAGCACTTACAAATGTCAAAGAAATATCAATTCTAAATAGATAACAAGAAGATAGATATCCTATATATTGAACTAAAATTTGATAACAAGCCCAATATTCGATTATTAAAAATCTTAACAAGAAGAAACAGAGACCAAACAGAATCTCTTTTGTTTCTAAATCTACACACATGTGCTGCAAGCCAATAAAATACATCTTCTTCTTCTCCATATAGATCTGAAATATTTTCTAATTCTGAAAGTTTATCTATAAACAAAACTATTTCTTCATAGAGTTTTCCTTCAAGATCTGAAAAGATCTGTATCATTAAAATACCACCAGCAACCATAAAGGGAACCAAAATGCCACCACAAACAAGGGGGCAAAACCACTTATGGGTTATAAAATTAGGAACACAAAACTAAGCTTAGGTCCGAAGGAAGGTTATTTAAGATCTAGAAATGGATTTCAAATCTAAATCTCTAAAAGAAAGTCAGAAAAATAGAAACAAACCAAGAAACAGGAAGCAAGGAGATAAGAGAGAAGAAGATAAAGAGGTGACAGAGCAGTGTGGGCAGAGGTGGAGGAGAAAAGAGAACAGAGGAGAAGGAAAAAGGAGGAGAAAGGAGGAGAAAGAAGGGGAGACAATGGAGACAAAAAGAGAGAAAATGTTAAAGGAGACGGAAGCATAGGAGGGCCACCGCGGCCTAAATTGAGGCGGCGGCGGCAACCATCAAGAGAGCTTTGCGGTTTACCTCAACGGGAGAGAGAAAGAAAGGAGCTGCGCTCATTTTGTCCAAATTCTTTCAATGTATACTTTTATTCTTTTATAATGATCTGCACCAAAACCTTGCTATTTTGATACCGAGATTCTTGTAAAAAATTTTTGGGAATATGAATACACTTATAACATATGATAGAATTGCTTGAATGATGGTTTTTATAAGTATCCTTTTTCTGCTTGGTTCAGTAAGTTCTCATTTTATTCCTCAAATTTTCTTTTATTTTTTCTAAACTCCCTTCTCTGATTTTTACCTAACGTCATAATTGATCACAGTGATTGAGATGGAACTAACTCAATCAAATAAAAAACTAATCGATCTCACTGGACCAAAATAAAAAATACTCAAAAAAATAATTTGGTATATTTTTTGTCACTTAAAAACGATACCAAAAAGAGGTTGAAGATGGAGGAGAATTTGTGTCTTTTAAAGTCTCTTCCAAACTAGCGCGTGACCTATGCAATTGCACGGGAACTTCGACATTATTTATAATACCAAAATTTTTTTGCTTCATAAACATTTTGAATTTTGTTAATATGAATGTCCAATAATCAGAGACATGTTACACGTGACTTTTTTTCATATCAGAAAAACCAAATTATATTAGATAGATACACATATCATTTCATATCATTACTAAGTAACATTAGTTCATGACAAACTAACAAATTCATATACTATACATATTTAAATCTTGGAATATCAACAAGTGAGATATAATATTAATTCCAAAAGTAATGACACTAGTTCATGTCAAACTAACTTCACATACTATACATATTTAAATCTTGGAAGATCAAGAAGTCTAGATTTCAAATGTGATATCCCAAAAATAATACCATTAAATTTCAAACCACCTAGATCATTTAAATCTACTCACATAAACTCGAATTAAATGATCTTTTTTGAAAACCATTTGAAAAACACATAAATCTCTAGGTTTAAGTTTATGCATTTTCACAAAATATTTTCACTTAGGACCAATTTTGTATTCTTGTTCTTTATTTGTGCTTTTTAGCACATTCATGGGGAACTTTTCAATATTAGTTGATGGTTCGACAATGAAATTCCAGTCCCGTGTTCCTCCAGTATAAAGTAATAACTTAGTAAAGTTATATGGAATATACTGTGTAAAAAAAATAATTAATTACAATATAAAAAATAAACTAACATATAATTATAAAATCATAATTATAAATAGTTAAAAATCGATCAGCTTTGATGTCATATTTAGTTAAACTTTTGTAGTGATGACAAACAACAACATATCTATTCAAGAATTATTTTTTTAGTATGATCTGAACGATAATTTACAAAACGAAAATTATAAAACTAAAATGACAGGAATAAAAAGCAGAAAATTATGTTGCAGAACATCCCCAAAAATAAAATAAGTTCTTTATCTAATGTACGTTGTTTGTAAAGTACTTATGAACCATCAATAATTTTATAAAGACAAGACAAAATTAAGAATACATGTAACATAATATTTTATACTCTAAAATCAGAAAAATATCAACATACCCTCTGTTTTTTTTTCTTGATGTATTTTTCTCGATCTCTTCATCTGTATTATTTTTTTTATAATCCCTGTAAATCAAATTAAAACTTGAATGTTGAAATGAAATTAAAAAAGTATCATAAATCAGAGGACAACTATTTGAGTAAAAAATAAAACAGTTACAAAACACTTCCCTTAACAATATAACACCTATTTATGCAGTTTCGATTAGCATGGGTTGCCATGTAGCATGAAATGTGGGTTTTGTAGCCTTCCTGAAAATATTTATACAAAAACAAAACATTCGTTATTATTAATTTACTAACCTTTTCAATAGAATAAAAACATAATTTTTCTCAAATTTAACAACTCTAAAGAAGGGAATAATACTAAAGAATCCAATACCAAATTACATTAACTAAGAAATATTTTTTACTCAAGAAAATTCAAAATCTAATTGAGAAATATAACAATCAAGAAAATACTTACAATAATGAAGTATGAACTTTTACCCAGTTGAACACTACTCACTACTCAGACATACGAAGCGTTGCCCTAGAAGAAACTTTGAGAAAACCTTCAAACTTCTCTTTCCAATTATTTTTTACAATGTAATCTTCTAAAGTTATTTAAAGCACATAATTTTTATTGGGCTTTTTACCGGGTTAGTCAAATTTGTTTTTTATTGGGCTCTTCTTATCTTTAGTACAGAATTTCAAATTTTTTTATCACACAATACATTGAGATTTTTGAGCTTATATGTTGTTACAACCTAGTGAACCTACAATATACAATCAATAATATATAAATATCGACTATTCTACTATTTATCTAATTTTTAGTTTATTTTTTGTCTTTCTTTTAATGTTTGTTTTATCTTTTATGTATAACACCTTATTATATTTAGTATTTTCCTCATGGTTATATCACAAAATGTTCGTAACTAATTCTATTTCTACTATTGTAAAGTTCTCAGAAATAATATATAATATTCTTTTGACTCTAGATGTTTCCCTTTTGGTTTCTTGCCATACATTTCTCTAGTGCAGTCCGTGGGCTTTATTCGGGTATAGGTACTGGATCCGAACCAGATAACCAACTCGGATATGGATCCTTGAGACCCTACCTCTGAAGGCTGAACTCTAAAGTCGAAACTCTCGTCTTAAGCTCTCAATTTTGGAATCTGGACGAAGCTCTGTTGTTCCTTTGAAGGTCACCGGCGCATGCTGCAATCATCATTCTTGTGTTAAGTGATTGTTTATTTACATTGTTAATCGCCGCCTAAGGCCGCCCTCCATACCAAGCCACCACTATCCCATCGCAAGCTCGATTCCATGCGCTTGGACGGCAATTCCAGCTGATGCGGAAGGACGCAATTTTAACGCGATCTTTGCTACCTTGAAAAGGAACACTGTAACCTCTGAGCTTCAGCTTATCCCCTTTTTGCAACAATGCGCGTCGTAGCTGCTCGCTTTTCTAACGTAAGCTCCAATCTTAACCTTCATTTTTGCCATTTCTATTCTCCAATTCTTTTTAATGCTTAGTAGGTACTTATTAGCTAAATCATTTTATTTCTCTTTTTTTGTTTGGTCGTATTTATGTAAGAGGAGACACGTGATCAGTCTTCAATCTCGTAATGTTTGGTCGTAATCTCGTGGCTTTTCAACCTGCTGACATTGTGGTTAAAATTTGAAAATGGAACATCAGGAGATAACTTGATGCAACAGTCAGTTTCACTTTTGCGCATCAGGGATCCCTTGTTTAAAAGGATAGGAGCTTCTAGGTTGACTCGATTCGCAATAGATGGTATTTTTTGTACTGTCTATATATATACCTCTCTATTGCTTGCTATTAATATTTTATGACACACTTATGTGGAAATAAAATGGAAGCTATTCGTGGTGTATTTGCCTTCTTTTTTTTCTATGGGGTTAATTTTTTTTTGCCAAGTAGATTCCATTTCTTACGACTTGTAACTTGCGACTAGCATACTTTTGTTGTCCTTGTGCTTTGTATTATGGGGAAGAGTTTATGAGACTTTGAATTGGTTGAGAATAGTGTTATGGATTTCTTTTGAACTGGTTATGCATAGTTACTAAGATTTTTACCGATCTTCAGTCGCTGGCTTTTATAGATGAAAGAGCTACTCCATTTTTATTTGTATATTTTTTTGAGTAAAGACATATGTTTCAGTTATTCAAAACTGAATTTTGCTCAATAACTGAGAAATTGTCTTGACAATTGACACTCTTTGCTTGTTTGTGCCTTTATTGAGTATTCTATGTTTATAATTATCTATCCATAGTTTACAATATGGCAGTGAATAATGATGCTCATGAAACTGATTTAGAATAGTATCTTATGATGCATTATTTTTTTGGATATTCACTACCTACTGTATAAGTTCATAGCAAAAAAATTTTCACTTCCTATTTTCTGAAAGATGAAAGAAGGATGAAGATACTTGAGATGGGTGGAGCTGAATAGCTCTTAAATATGTTAAGCATGGCTAAGGATGGCCGCACACAAAAGCAGCTTTGGAGGCTCTTGCTACAGTTTTACAATCAGGTTCTACTTTAAAGTCTGATTCTAAATGTGTTATTCATGCCGTCATTTGTTCATTAGTTATCACCTCTTGGATTTCTTCTTAACGTTATTTTTTAGCGAAAAAAAATATTATAATCATGCCATTGGAAAGGTATTGCCATTTTGTTTGGATTTGATTATTTATTCTTGGTTCTGTTATGATTTCCTATTATGATTTACTTACATATTCTAATAGACTCTGTTTTTCAGTAACAAAAAAAGCCTGTGTTTCTTCTCCAGGACATATTTTTTTAATTAGCGTAAAAATTAAGAAATCGAGAAACCAAACTAAAGCAAAACTTTTGTTATTAGCAAGAGTTCATTGACATCATCAACTCTGCCATTGCGAAGAAAAACTGAATTCCATAGTGAGGAACTGATGTGCTACGTTTCAAGCTTTTCTTGTTATATGTTAAGTTTTGGTATTTATGCTCTATGGCCTATGCTTGAAATCTGTGTTTAGTGTTGAACAAATATAATTTTCTTTAACTCATCATGACTAATCATTAGGGGTGCTTCAATTAGATTTTGCTTAAGTTTAGACATGTGAGATAGTTTTAAGTTGTTACTACTATCCAGAGATGAAGTCTTCAATTCGAAGAGAAACATCGCAATTGTAAAGTATCATTGCCACACATGTATATGTATAAATATTATATTCTATATAGATATTCAAGATTGAAATTATATATATATATATATATATATATATATATATATATATATATATATATATATATATATATATTGATGGGTTTAACAAACATATGAGATTCGATAATCATACAAAATACTAAGATTCAATATATAACTACTGAAGCATATACTATTAATCACTACATTACTTCATTAGAATCATTCTGCCATATGTTATAATTCAAAATATTTTTCCATCTGATGTACTCTATACTATTAAAATATAAGTATTAATCATTGCACTCGTCCATTTATTCAGTAGTATCATCAGCATTTGAATCTCGACCAAAAGCAATTCGCAATTGTTGTTGAATAGTTAACTCATTATCATACGTAGGAATAATTGTACTGTGTGAAAGTCCAATGTTTTCATGAGATCCATCATATATAGCTGGAATACCATTTAAAATGGAAACAAAACAAAACCAAAACGAAAAAAATAGGGTTACTGCCAGAATATTAAGAAATACAACAAAAAACAAGTAAATTGATAAAAACAAATGGTTGTTTAATATGTATATTATGTTTTTTTAACTCATAAAAATGACGGATCTAACTCTATTATGTTTGTCATTGAGAATAGTATAATTCATATCCGAAGCATTTACACTATTATGTTTAATAATGCAGTATTATAGTTAATACAATATAACTCATTGAATCACAAAACAAAAATAAGGTCATCTATCAAACACAACTTGAAATATGCAAAATAAATATAGTAGTAATTATAACAATGTTTAATAGAGGAAGAAATAAGAGATTAAAGAGAAAAATACCCAAGGCCTCCAATTCAGGACTAAAATAGGTGATTTATCACAAAATGGATTACTTGAGCTAGAATCACCATCATTACTACTAAGAGAGTGGAACTGAATACCATCACCCATTTCCAATGGCATATGAGGAACATTTGTCTCTAACAGTAGCTACATTTCCAAATAATTAGTATGACAATGTGAGTACATAAAAATACGAAAAAATAATGTCAAAAATTTTGATAAAATATACTTTATTTTATTAGATACATATTAGCATGATAAGAACTTTAACTTTTTTCTAAGGTATTCTCACCTTTTGATTGTTTACATTAGTTGCATCCTCAAAAAAGTTGATAATACAATTATCATCACAAGTTGCACGAACAACATGTAGAGACATATCTAACTCATATCCTATTGGCCTAGCATCGATCATAAAGACAAATTTCTTGTTCATCATGTGCGAGATAATAACATCCCGATCAATGTAATCACAAAACGACTGCCACAAACATCATAATAAAAGAATAATTTAGAAAATTTCTCATTTCCATGTAGTATAATAAATAAAAAAAAGTTTATAAACTAACCATATTTAAAAATCATTGATAAAAAAACAGAAATAAGTTATTAATTACTTGTGAAAAGGACGTATCATCTTGTAAGAGTTTTGAACTTTTTTGTAGAATTTGTGCCACATCGAAATCATCAAGCATAAAGATATTATTCCCATTTGTATGAGAAACAATTATTTTTATATGATAACTATGAACAAAATAAAATAACATTAAATTAGAAGTCATATATAAATGTACATGTTTTATGATAAAAAGTATAAACAAAAAAGAGAAACATACCTACACATGGCATCAACACACTCAACTCTACACATATAACAATAAAAAGTATCACCAATATGAGACACTGGTGCACGACATAAACAAGAGAAGTACTACCATTTTTTATTCTGAATGACACAAGTTATATTACCAACCAATGAACAAATTGTCCTAAAAAAATGCATACCAAAAAATAAAATGATCCCATTCAAATTCAAATTAAAAAAAGAAAAGATTATCAAATGAATATTTCCTTACAGTTATTGATGGAGAAGCACAATATTTAAGAGAAATAACATCAGCTAACATTTATTTCAAAGCCTCAGGATCTATTGGAACATCAGAGATAAGTTGCCTCTGATAATTCTTACTTTCATCATATTCAGATAAGTCCTCAAATATTGGAGTGAAAATACCACTAGGAAATACAGCCTGATAAATTGGTATATTATATGAATATAATTATTTTTTTTGTTTACTTTAAAATCATTCTAATTATGAGAAAAGAAATGAATAAACAAATACAAACATCACGATACAGTCTTATTTCACATTAGTAAATATATATATATATATTAGTCACAATTTAATAAAAAGAATATATAAAAGTATAATTTCTTGTTTATAGTTAATCTACATTTTCCACTCACATTAATTGAACCATTTGAGGAGATATTGCTGAAAAAACTCGTATCATCTAGAAAATTGATAACTTTGAAAACACCACAATAAGATGGGTAGGAAGTTCTTTTTGTTTGAACTTTGAAAACTTCCTCTTTTCCAACAAACTCATGGAATAATTGAGGAGAGTATAAGTGATCAGTTCTCTAAAATAAGACAATAATTAGGTATGAAAAATTAATTAAATGATTATAAGTTAATCTAACTACCAACTAATACAATGACAATAAATAACTACAATTTTAATAATATTAACTTTCAATTCCCGTTCTATATGTAGGAAAGTATCAGCACAAGTTTTCTGAAATAACTTTGTTACTGCATTATTCATTAATATAAAGATTCCAACTAAAGTACCATCTTCTACAACAACTTTTACTCTATATCTATAACAACTAAAAAAAAAGAGTTATCTTAAGCAAAGAAAAGTAGTATTAAACATAGTAAAAAGAATGCATAATAATAATTGAGGTGTATGAAGGCTGTGAAGAGTATTGGATAAAAAATTAGAACAATCTTGCATAAAACTTACTTTGTAATAACATGTTCTATATCAGTATCACATAATCCACAATGGAAAAAGTTGTCATCTGCTAGAATTGGGTACCCACACACACAGGAAAAGAACCACCATTCTGGATCATCAATTATTTGTCTAATTTTTTCAAGCACGAAAAATTGACCATCCTGTTATTTATTTTATAGTGTTAGTTCTTGTTTACAAATATAAATCTTCAAAACACATTCATTACATTAGGATTAAAAAACATACTTCAAATAATATAAAATAAAAAAGTTTTTGACACAATTTGAAGCAATTTTTTTTCAATGACAAGTGCAAGAAAGAAATATATAACAATTGTGACAAACCTCAATATTAGTTTTCAGATTTGTAATGGTTCTTAACTATTTCCAATCAAAAGTTTCATCATCCACCTTAGAGAGTAAATTCCCACATTCATTCATAGTCAACCTTGAAAAATATTCCTTTGCAATATTGTATTTGAGTGAAAGAAAAAAAAGAATAAATATTTAGTAATTTATGGAATAGTCAAAAAAATATAATTGATTTACATACAAGTAGAAATTAATTAAAAAATATCAATAATGAATTAAGGAATTCAACTGTCTCTTATATGTCAGGATTAAGATAAATTCTGGATATGTTGATCACATTTTGCAAAAATACTCTTCCTACACACAGAAAAAAAAAATACAAAACCAAGATTCAAAAGACATATATATCTAAAAAACAATATAATAAATAAAATGATAATTAATGAATAATGACAATATAATCCAATTAAAAAATAATTAGAAAACTTTCTTTCACTTTAATCTTGAAATATTGAAGAACAACCACAGGAAGTCTTTGATATTTAGTTAAGGAATGATTGGTTAAAATATCACAATAATCTTCAATGATACTACAGTGCATATTTTTCCTATATGTTAAGAAAAACAAAAGAACATCAATGAATATACATAAATTAAAATAAAATAAAATCAAGAACACACTGGAAATAAAATCTTCAAATGGCTAAATTAACATCAATACCCGTCAGCATAAACTTGAAGAATTATTCCTTTGAAAATATTTTCATTACATGAGATATTCTACTGTGTCTGAATACCAGTAAAAATTCCAACAAAATATAAATAGTACAAATTCAAAGGTAAGAATATTGAGATGTTTAAACATTACTGAGAAAGTTTAAATAATGTTAAACTAACGCAAAGAACAAAAACATAATATAACTTTAAAAGAAATTTACTCAAACTCACCAATGAGATAATCATATTCAATAGATCTCTGTACTATATTATCTATTGAACATAAACTTAATCCAAAATTTAAGTATAACAGAACTTAGTGGGTGAACAATAACTGTGTCATAGTTAAAAACCAGCTGAAAACGATGCTTTGTAATCTTGAGTCGTCCAACATTTGGTATAACTCTGAAATTACTAATAATATAAACATCTCCTTCTTTGACTTGATCTGAAAATTTTTCTGTCAGATCATTCTTTATAGTAGCCTGTATCTTGTCCATCTACAAAACAATATTTAAAACACGAGCAATAAGTATCATCAATATTAATATGAATAAATATGTAATCAACTGTTCTACAAAAAATGATAATTACACAAATAAAAAAGATAGTAGATCTATAAAAGTTTTGTATGATTACATTTTCATCCATGAGAACCATTTGCAAGATTCTCTCTTTGCCTTCAGCATCAACATTTAACGGAATCCAAAGACTGACAACTTTAACTTTGATTCTCCAATTTACTCTCCAAGGGGACAGTAATCTAATAGCATCAACAGCAGCATGCATTACTCTAAAACAAACTATATATCAAAATATACTAATCAATACATATATATATATATAACAAGAAAGACAGAAGTAACAAATTACAATAGAATATAAACCTGAGATTTATCTTTATGAAATAACAGAAAGATGTAAAATAGCATTTAAAGGTAAGCAATTTATATGAAACAAAAAAGACCCATAAGTTGAACCTTTAAAAGAAAGGAGTTTGTCACAGTTTTGAATAAAAAACTTGCACAATACGCCTCCTGAGTATGAAATAACTCTACATGTGTGATTGTAGAGTAAGAGACATCTATCTCAACAAGTAAAATGTCACCATTCCGAATTCACATAAAACAGTATAAAAAGTAGAAACCACAGGAAAGACAAATAGAAACAATTATTCACTTATTCTGTATACATTTTATGTTTAATTTATCTCACTATCTATTCTATCTATTTATTTAGTTAGTTATCTATGTAAAACATGGTCAAACCGTAATTAATTAAATAATAAATTAAATAGGAACAAATATGGCTAGAAAATTTAGCAATCGGAATTTGATAATTTTAATATGATATTTTGACTTAGTGAATTTTTCTGAGTCGGAAAACATAGTTTTCTGAATAAAAATGCGCACTGAAAATTTGACCGGTAGTACTGGCTGCGATCTGTTCGATACTATGGCTGAGAAAATTAATTAGAAGTTAATAAATTTAAGAAATAAGAATTTATAATTTGGGAAGATAGAAATATTTAAAATACGATTTAAAACTCTAATCTTAAAGGTTTTGGCCCAAAATTAGGCCAACGGGCTAAACCAAGTGAACCGAGCCCAAGTGAGCCCAAGACCCAACATATATAAACCTTAGTTATGAGCATTTCAGCTCATTAACCCTAAAGAAAGAGTTTGAGGTGCTGAAATGGAGAAGAGAAGAAGAAGAGAGAAAATCCTAACTTCATCAAACTTCAAATCACCATAACTTTCTCTCCGGAACTCCGATTGACGAGCTGTTTGCAGCCACGCATCGCTCTTCTCATCCTCTACAATTCTATCTAAGTTTTGTGGTGAGTATTCCACTATATTATGCCCAGTTTTCGTTTTTCTCTTTAAATTCGAGTTTGGTTATGGGTGTTGAGTAATTTTATGATTTTGGTTGTTTGGGAGTGCTTTAGTATGAGCCATTGGTGAGTTTTATTAACCAATTTCGTGGGTTAAGGTAAAGAACCCTCTAACCCTTGTGATTTATCAATTTCATGAACCCTAGGTTGATTATAAGTGTGAAAATTGATTATGTTAGAGTATTGGATGATTTTGGTGCACAATTGGAAGATTGATATTGCTTGTGGGGCCTTGGTGAGGCTTGGAGCTAAGGGTTGGTAGAGACTTCCAAGAAGAAGATCAATTATTTTGGCTACAACAGGTATGGTTTAGGTTTCATTCAAGTACCGTGTGGTGTGATGATAATTCCTAGGCTAGATGTCCCCAGGAATAAGTTTGGATTGTGTAAATGGTTGGTGCTAATATGTATAGTTGATGTGTAATGTAAATTAATGATTGGGTTGAGAATTTTGTGAAGTTGCATGTTTAGTGTGTTGGGGATTTGATGAATTGGATAATGAATATTGGTTTGTGGAATATGCATTTAAATTGTGAATTTGGGCCGGAGGCCGTAAATCTTAGGCCGAAGGCCGGAAGGAGGTAATGAAGGTAAGTGATGTGTGTATTGTGTGATGTCATATGAGATTGAATGGATATTGAATATTGAGTGTGTGAATAAATGGGAGGAATGTGGAATGAAATATATGATATGGTATTTTGTTTGAAATTGAGTTACTTGATTGAGATTGGTCAAAATGGTAGATTGGTGGATTGTGAAATTAATGAGAATGTTGAAAATATGAGTTAAGGAGGCTTGAGGTTGATTTTGGTAAGTTTTGGTTGGTTTTGAAAAGGTTTGAAATTGGTTTGTGTTGAAAATTAGTTTTTGTTGGTTTTTATGAAAGTTGTGATTTTGGTCTACTTTGATGGAGTATAACTTGGTCCCCAGATCTCCGATTTGTATCAAACTTGTTTAGAAATAAAAACTGGATCCGAGATGTTTATCCCATTTGAAGAACGGGTGGAAAATGATTTGAAACGAAAAAGTTATGCCCGTCAGAAGTTTGGGATTTAAAAATTTAATCCTGCAGCATTTTAAACTTAGTAAAATTTTTGGTAAAACATACTTCGACGCGCACGCATGGCCGATGCGCACGCGTCACTCACGATTTTTACTCTCTCACGCATGTGCTTGGCCGACGCTTACTGGTGTGCGAAATCGTGATCATTCCATTCCTTGGTAACGGCGCTAAAAACTCAATACGCACGTTCATGATCTTATATCTGTTTCACAACTTCGTACAATTAACCAGCAAGTGCATTGGGTCGTCCAAGTAATAAACCTTACGTGCGTAAGGGTCGATCCCACGGAGATTGTCGGCTTGAAGCAAGCTATGGTCACCTTGTAAATCTCAGTCAGGCGGATTAAATTGTATTAAGAAATTATAGTGGATGAAAATAAATAAAATATGAAATAGGATAGTGGTACTTATGTAATTCATTGGTGAGAATTTCAGATAAGCGTATAGAGATGCTTTCGTTCTTCTGATCTCTGCTTTCCTGCTGTCTTCATCCAATCAATCCTACTCCTTTCCATGGCAAGCTTTATGTAGGGCATCACCGTTGTCAATGGCTACATCCCATCCTCCTGTGAAAATGGTCCAATGCACTGTCACTGCATGGCTAATCATCTGTCGGTTCTCAATCATACTGGAATAGGATTTACTATCCTTTTGCGTCTGTCACTACGCCCAGCACTCGCGAGTTTGAAGCTCGTCACAGCTATCCCTTCCCAGATCCTACTCGGAATACCACAGACAAGGTTTAGACTTTCCGGATCTCAGGAATGGCCATCCATGGGTTCTAACTTATACCACGAAGATGCTAATAACTCGGACTCGGTCCCCTGTATTAGATATCCAAGAGATATCCATTCAATCTAAGGTAGAACGGAAGTGGTTGTCAGGCACGCGTTCATAAGTTGAGAATGATGATGACTGTCACGATCATCACATCCATCTTATTGAAGTACGAATGAATATCTTAGAAGCGGAATAAGTTGAATTGAATAGAAAAACAGTAGTACTTTGCATTAATCTCTGAGGAACAGCAGAGCTCCACACCTTAATCTATGGTGTGTAGAAACTCTACTGTTGAAAATACATAAGTGATGAAGATTCAGGCATGGCCGAGAGGCCAGCCCCCAAAACGTGATCAAAGGATCAAAAGATAATCCAAAGATGTAAATACAATAGTAAAAAGTCCTATTTATACTAAACTAGTTACTAGGGTTTACAGAATTGAGTAAATGATGTAAAAATCCACTTCCGGGGCCCACTTGGTGTGTGCTTGGGCTGAGCTTGAAGTTTACACGTGGAGAGGTCATTCTTGGAGTTGAACGCCAGTTTGTAATGTGTTTCTAGCGTTGAACTCCACTTTGCAACTTGTTTCTGGCATTTGACTCCAGAATGTAGCATGGAACTGGCGTTGAACGCCAGTTTACGTCGTCAATCCTTATTCAAAGTATGAACTATTATATATTACTTGAAAGCCCTGAATGTCTACTTTTCAAAGCAATTGAAAGCGCGCCATTTTGAGTTCTGTAGCTCTAGAAAATCCACTTTGAGTGCAGGGAGGTCAGAATCCAACAACATCTGCAGTCCTTCTTCAACCTCTGAATCTGATTTTTGCTCAGGTCCCTCAATTTCAGCCAGAAAATACCTAAAATCACAAAAAATACACAAACTCATAGTAAAGTCCAGAAATGTGAGTTTTAATTAAAAACTAATAAAAATATACTAAAAACTAACTAAATCATACTGAAAACATACTAAAAACAATGCCAAAAAGCGTATAAATTATCCGCTCATCACGTACGCATCGCTATATTGATGCAGGTGCATGGAACAAATTCCAGAGAGTTGTGATGGTAGCGTGCCAGTTTTGTGCGAGGAGCATAAAATGCATCCATGCGCACGCGTGGCTGACGCGCACGTGTCACCCTACCTCTCTACTTCCCACGCGTGTGCATGGGCGACGCTTACGCGTCATCCGCTTTTCTACGCTTCCCACGCGTGTGCGTGGGCGGCGAACACGTGTGACCTCATTTTCAGCAAAGATTGATGTTTGAATTTTTAAAGCCGAATTTCAGAATTCTAAGCCTCCATTTTCATCATTTAAGTCCTAAATTTGTATAGTATGCCTAGTAATGAGAAGAGGCTAGGAAATGTGATAACTTGCTGATGAAGAAAGGCTTGGAGTAATGAATTGTGATTGAGGAAGTGCAAAAATGATGGTTTGAAAAAAAATGTGACGTGTGACCATGGGTAGTAAGCAGTGGCGTTGTCCACTTGCTTTAGGTATGAGATGGGAAAGGAGAATTATGATAAATGAGTTAAATTATGGAGTTTTGAATGAATGCATTTGTGATACCTAGGTAGTAGCAAGGTTCATGGTTCGTCCCGCTTGCTCCGAGTCATTGTTTGAGAATTGGTAATAATGAAGAGTGATTATGAATGAATATGTATTTGTGATACCTGGGTAGTAGCAAGGGTCGTGGTTCGTCCCGCTTGCTCCGGGTCATTATTTGAGAATTGGTAATAATGAAGAGTGATTATGAATGAAGGTGCTAAATGAATAATGATGGAAAATGTTTGAATGTGAGTATGCTTGTGTTTTCTCTCTGGTTGTAAGGGTGACAGGGCACATATAACCTCTAATGGTGACAGGGCACGTATTCCTTCTAATGGTAATAAGGCGCAACAGAGAGACTGTGCCCGGGTTAGCTACCGGACACGTCGGGTTGGCTTGATAACCGACAGATGATATCATTAGCCATAGGGCAGGCATACATCATTTGCATATGTTTGAATTGTTTGGGTTGACCTATTTGTTTTGGATTGTTATATCATATATGCTATGTTACCTGATTATGTGCTACTTGCTCTACTTGTACCTTATTGTGTATTACTTGTCTGTATTGCTTGTGTTTGTACAACTGAGAGGTCCTTCATGATGGTGTCGGTTGATGCTGAGGGATGTTCTTGTTGAGATGGAGTAATGATATGATCAATTTAAAACGATTATTATTGAATGAGGTAATTTGAGCTCCCTAGGTAGACGCAGTGAAGTGATTTCACTTGCTCCAGATGAGGATATAAAGTATTGATATAGAATCACTGAGACAGAATATCTGGTGATGGTTTTGTTTATGATTCTGATTCCGATTCGTTAGAGAGTTTGAAAGTTGGGAAACATGATGAAAATGAAATAAATTTAGCATTCCCTTATGACAGTTGTCTATTTATGGATTAGCGAGGACATAGGATGAATATTTGGTGAAAGAAAGTTTAGGATGTTTAGTGAGTTTTTATTACAATGCATTGTATTTATTTGGCACTTTTACCGTACTGAGAACCCATGGGTCGGGGGTTTTCATTCCGTATATATCTCTTGTTTTTCAGATGCAGGTCCAGGTGCTCAGTAGTGAGCTGTGGTTTGTCTGAAAGACGGCAAAGACCTCTAAGATTTGTTATTTACTTTTGCTTAGATTCTCTCCAAACTCGCCTTTCAGCTGTTGCAGCTGGAGCCCAACCACAAACGGCAAGGTGACGTGGACGGTGACGGTGACGCGGTGCCTGGTACGACGGAGGAGGTTGTTCGTTTCGTCAAGGAAATTTCCACGCGACCTGATTTTTGGACTGAATTCCCCTTGCCATTCCATCACGGTAATACTTCAAACTTCCCTTCCTTGCTAAGATCATGATTCTCTATCTCTCTTTCTGATTGTGAATTGTAATTGCTTGATTGATTAATTGCTTGCTTGTCCTATTAATTGACGTTTTAATCTGTTCCAGAAGATATATATTAGTTTCACGTAGTTCGAAGTTTCACAATTAAATGAGTCCTGAATCCTGATCAAGTTGAATTGAGCATAGAAAAATCGCTTCATATCACTCATTTTGTCATATATCTTGGAAAACCTATATATTTTGCACCTTTATGTTTCTTATGTGGTAAGCGTATATAACCTAGTTTACCTTAATGCTGTTGCTGCTCCTTCATGATAGAATTTGCTGTTCTTTATACTAAAACCAAATATTAAAGCTCCACTGTTGTATATTGTTGTAATATTTGTAATCAACTAACCTTAGAATTATGACTGGGGGGAACTCTAGGAGTAATTTCTGCGATACATATTGCAAAGACGTTATTCCATGTTGTGAAACTAGTTGACCCCTTGTCAATATAGAGTCTAAAGTAGTCACCTAATCATGTCCTTCTAGCATCTCTTCAATCTCTTGTCAATATGAGCTCATGCTTAATTTACAACTAGGAATAAGGTACATCAATCAGATTATTTGTATGACTTTTAAACTATTTGGTTACTTTGTTTTAACTCTTGCCTGGTTTTCTTTGGGTTATTTCATAGGCACTAAGTTGCAAGACCTGCTCCCTTAGCATCACTTTGTTTTAACTCCTTAAGTTGAACTATTTAAGGAGAAAGTGTGGACAAGATTTCCACCTGAAGGATCCAAGTACACGCCACCGTATCCATCAGCCGAATTTAAGTGGAAGGATTACTGTCCAGCAGTTTTTAGGTCAACTCTCTTAATTTGTTGTTGCCACAAGGTTATTTATCCACATTGCACATTTTTTCAACAAAAGTGTAATTTTGGAATGAAGAAGACTCTTGATTTATACTAACTTGTGCATCTCACTCTAATCTCACGGCTCTTAGGAAGTTATTCAAGGTGGATCTAGCTGATTACATGTTATCCATATGCGGAAATGAAGCTCTTCGTGAACTTTGCTCCCCCGAAAAAAGTGGAAGCTTCTTTTACTTGACGAATGACGACCGCTACATGATTAAGACAATGAAGAAAGCTGAAGTAAAAGTGAGTTCAATCTTATCACAGTACACTTGCAATTAATTTCTTATAAAACATGCTAGGAAAGCATGATGTTATTTGATATTGTTATGTCGGATTTCTTTGCAGGCTCTCTTGAGAATGCTTCCTGCCTACTACACTCATTTTTGAACCTATCAAAATACAATAGTGACAAAGTATTATGGTTTGCATTGTGTCAAATTAACTGGACATATCCAAAGAAAGGTACATTTCCTATAGTGAGTGTCATCATAACAGAAACTTATCCAAAAAATACGAGAATTATAGTCAATTATGTATTTTGAGTATATATTAAGTCTTTTATTTATAATGTTTCAACACTCATTTTTCTGAAGCGTGATGTAAGGATGTCTTGTTCGTTCTAGCTATGATGATTAACAGTTCAAGCTTTAGCATGTATTTTTATTCTTTTCATTGTTTGCTACAATTGCAGGAGTCAAGCAAGTAGCATGAGCGACTTTGAGATTTTCCTTTCAGCCATGCCTTACCCAGCTGTCTCAAGCCAACTACTAAATATAAAGGTTCATGATGCTTATTACACTTATTCATATTACACTACTTCTTATTTGTTCATGTATTTTCTGTCCCTCCTTTTATTTCAACTTCTCTTTTTATCTACCTTAAGTACATATGCATTTGTCTTTTCAACCACAGCTTACCTTTGCTGTAACTGTTTATTGCATCTTCCCTCTCTTCTGTGGTCTGTTAAATATGTTACCCTGTCATAGGTTCCCAAGGATTTGATCGCTATCTTACTGTGAGAAGCAATGGTGGACTAAATCAAATGCAAACTGGTGTAAGTGACTGCTTACTTTCTTGTAAAGTCCTGTAAATGGTAACTAATAAAATTCATGCTCTTCTGCCTATAATTGTATGTATGAAAATTTTAAACTTAATTCAATGAGTTACTAGTATAGAGGAGAGGGAAGCTCATTTGAAAGCTCGGTGAGTAATCCACAACTTTAGACTGTTATGGACTTTGCCATCACCTCCTTTTTTTTAAGATTAATTATTTGCATTTGTATGACTATTTGAGTAGTGACACAAATAGATGAGGATATTAAATGTCTAATAATTTGGTCTTCACATAGGAGCTGCTTGGGAATTGTGAGAGTCAGATAAATAACAACATGATATAAATTTATTTCAAGTGTCGAAAATCCAATGGAATGATTCATCTGATGTCAGCTCTCGAACTATGAATTTGCAGGATAAGTCTTCACACAGGGCTGCAGCTGGATGCCTGGACCATTCTCCAGTGATTTGTTGAATTGAACAAACTGGTGAGAAACTTAAAGACTAGCCACAGAAATTGATGCCATTATGCTGCATTGTTGTTCTGACTTGGGCCTTGCATACCTCTACCTTTTGTAATTTGTTCTTAGAACTACTCAGGACCGGTAAATCAGAATATTATAGACTTAAGTGATTCAAATATTGCTAGTGTTCTTTTCTGTCAAATTTTTTGAACCATTCTCGTATCTGGTTACTCACAATACATAGATTAACCTCGCGAACTTTTTTGAAAGTGCAACATAAACTCCTTCCTGTGAAATGAAAGTTGTTATGTTATAGGAAATTGATTGTAATTTATGTTTATTTCAGGGGGTATTATAAGTGCAGCTGCATGAGAGGGTGCCCTGCTAGGAAGCATGTTGAGAGGTGCTTGCAAGAGCCGTCAATGCTAATAGTTACCTATGAAGGAGAGCACAACCACCCTAAATTATCAACACAATCTGCAAACGCATGAACTCTATCATTCAATTTATCAAAACCTATTATTGATTTTAGATTCTGCTGTAATGTACATATCTTAAGTCGGGATAAGCAGGGATTTTTCTTCTTTTTTCTTTCTCCAACTTTGGGATAGTTGGTTAATTAGCCATTTAGTTAGAATGAGAATGAGAGTCAATGATGAAATTTAAAGTCGTCTGTAAAATTGGCATTGTCAATTCTTAAGAACTCTTGACTTTCTTGAGCATGTTACGAACATGTAAGCGTTTTTTATTTTATCAATGCTTTTTTTTTTTGGATATAGCTTCTTAATTCTTACTTTGTTTTATTGAATTATGATTTTTGTTTCAGGTGTTACAACGATTGCCGGTGGAGGAAAATGGAATCGTGGAGGAGGCCATGTTGATGGACCAAGTGAGGAAGCTAAATTTTCTAATGACTTTGATGTGGTTTATGTTGGAAGTAGTTGCTCCCTACTTGTAATAGACAGAGGAAATCAAGCCATCAGGGAGATCCAACTGCACTTTGATGACTGTGCTTATCAATATTGAAGTGGATTTCCTCTCGGTAAGCTAAATAAACCTGGCATATTTCTTTGAACTTTATTAGTTACAAATTAAAAGCGACAGACTTGGATTTGCAGGAATTGCAATACTTGTTTGGGCTGGCTTCTTTGGTTATATGTTGGCGTTGTTGCAGGAATTACATGAAAACTATATGCAGTCTCATTAGGTCTCAATTTTAGTATATACATCTTACATGACTTAATATTTACATGAAAATCATATGCAATACTACACTTGTTTCTTTTCTTTCTTCAGAGATGAACTAATATTTACTTGCAAGAATATGGTCATGGTGTTAGGGTGGCAACTCGTTCTAATTTCAGCACATTTGTAAAGTCAGCTGGTGCAAATTTCTATCTATTGGGTGGTGATCCATGTGTATTGGCATGATGTAAGAGTTTCAAGCTCAAGCAGATAAATACATTTTTCTAGGATTAGTATAAGGACTAAGTTTTTTATGTACTATGTATCACTTTTTCTTTTCTTTTTTATATGGGATGTTCATAGAGTTTAAGTGCTATAAGTTTTTTTTTCATTTTATTTGCATTACGAAGCAAATTTGTACAATGATTATTGATTAATAAAAGAGGCTATAAAAATTTTATTTTGTGAATTTGTGAATTTAATGAAATATTTCATGTTGTAGTAATTAATTTTAGTATATTTATATTATGTATAATATAAAATAAAAAAATAAAAAATAGTATAATATAACTAAAAAAATGTTACTAAAGATCTTTTGTAATATTTTTTAAGTGTTACAAAAAATATCTATGGTAACATTTTTTGAAGTGTTACAAAAAATATCTATTGTAACATTTTTCTAAGTGTTACATAAAATATCTATTGTAACATTTTTTAAGTGTTACAAAAAATATCTATGGTAACATTTTTCTAAGTGTTACAAAATATATATATCTATTGTAACATTTCTTTAAGTGTTACTAAGAAAGGTTTATTGTAACATTTCTCATAATATTACTATAGAAGATCTATTGTAACATTTTTACTAAATGTTATTAAATCTTTAGAAAAATATTAGTAAAACTCTTTAGTAACATAGGGTATATTTAACATTTGATAAAATATCACTAATATACATAGCTAACATTTTAATATGATTTGGTAACATTTTTTAAATATTAGTAAAAGTCAATTATGTAGTAGTGTTACAACCTAATATAGAATTTAAAAAATAGATATCATTCATATTTATAAGACAACCAAAAAGTAATTTAGAAATTGTACAATTATTAATTAATTAATAAGATTTGAGTTACTGGAGATTGCATCAGCTTTGAACTTAGCCACAACTTTAGAATTGTTAGAACAATGAATGACTTTAATGCTACCAACATATGGCGCATAACCAACAAGTTGTCTATTAACTTTGAAAAGCACCTCCTTACCAACAAGTTCATCAAATGAAGACGGATACAAAGGTCTATAACAATCTTGAAACATGGGAAATAATTTTAAATAAACTATATTATATAATATTGTATAAAACGTAAAAGAACACTGATTTTTTATTCTAAAACTGAACACAAATTTCATTAATAAATATTACTTGGTATTTGTCCAGAATATCAAGAAGCTTTGTTTTCAACAAAACCACAGCCGCATGATCATACAAAATAAACACACAATTGCTTGTCTGATCCTCAACATTGAGAATAACTCTGAATTTATAGCACACATGACATAAAAAAATTTAAAAAATTGAGTCATGAATCAATTTCTATTTTAAAATTAAATGAACAAAGACAAACAAATAACACTTTTGTGTACTTACTTTTTAACTGGATTGCTAACTTTGGAATTACACCGACAACATCTTAAACAATTATTTGATAGTTGCAAAGGATTCCCACAAACACAAGAGTAATACCACCAGTCATTAACATTCCCAATACCTTTAATACTTCCAACAACGTTGAAAATCCCTTCCTACATCAACATAATTATAGAAAATAGAACTTACATCAAAAGTATAAAAAAGAGTTAGAATTAAGAAGTCAAATATTTGAATTAGTATATTCAGTAGTAAAAGAATTCAGAATAACAAATACAGTGAAAACATAGAGACATTCTTCTAATAAAAGGAAGTTAAGAGTTAAGAATACAACAATGACCTCATCATTTTCCTTAATCTCAAGAATAGTTCTAGTCTTTGATAGGTTGAAGAAATCATCATCAATATTAGCTACAACAAAGTCATCTCCGACTTAAACCCTTGAAACAAGCTGTAGACATATCCATGATGTACTTCAATGAACAAAGCAACACCATTTATTATTAACTTTAGCCAATATGACCAAATAATAATCTTAAAAAATTATGCTCTATAAACATACTAACCAACTAATAAAGCTGACGACTTCAGCCTTGTCAAGATTTATACTGATTCTGCTACAATTGATAACATTTTGTAGTGCAATTGTTCCTTTTTTTATATTTAGATTTTAAGTTAAACAGAAAGATAGAAATACTTAGTTTGTTATTAATAAACAGATCAATACAAATTGAGTATGGTGAGTAAAAATCTAAGCATAGTAACTAACATAAACAATAACAACACTAATACAATTTGTTAGGAACTACTGGTAGAACACTACAAGATTTATATTTAATTGAGGGAGCTTTTTAGTAGAGGTTTTTAAAAACCTCCAAAATACACTTTATTTATGGTAATTTATAAAACTCCCCCTAATAGTGATTTATAAAATTTAAACTTAATCCCCAAAATTACCCTCTTTTGTGTATTATTAGGTTTTCAAAACTCACCGAGGTAGAGTCGTAGAGAGAAGAGAAGAGAATGGTGATCGACAAAACCCTAGGTTCTCTACTGTCGGTGTAGTTGCCGTTCAGTCACTGGTCTGCTGCCGTTGCAGTCGTCGATTCCGCCACAACAGTTATCGCAAGAAGCTCATAAATTGAGCCACCTCCTCTATCAACATTATAGTTTAAGATATGGTTGCTCTGTAGCTATGGTTGCCACTGCAATTTCCGCCACCATTTCCGCTCATTTTTCGCCATCGTTGCCGTTGTAGTTTCTGTAGTCGAAAGCTTCTGAATCAAGCTATTGTTTCAAATCTACTTCTCCTTTGACTTGCCACTGGTATTCTTCTTCTTCTCCATATTTCACTTGTCTCTATTTTTCTGCTTCTTTGAAGTTTCAATTGAGCAACCAGCTTAGGGTAATCATTCAAATGTGTTAAATTAGTGCCTAATACTGTACTTGTTTCGACAATGAAGTAATTGCTATTTGGTTATTACGTTAACTGGACTCGTGATTATGGAATTTTATCATTGTGCGGCGTCCTGCAAATTGAAATGGAATTGGAAATGGAAATGGCTTGGCTGAATATGGTTGCATGCTTTTACTTGTTCATTTTTGTCACAATTTCTTGTTTCATTGGGATATTCTGCATTTCTACATTTCTACAAATTGCTTCAGATATTATGATTGCAAGATATTATAAATTGATAGTAGTGTAGTTTTCCAAGTTCATCTTGGACTAAGATCTTGAGAATACTAAAGGTTTCATATAATATAAGAGTGTTGCATTGTCTTTATTATTGTTTTGGTTACCAATTTTGTTCTTTATTACATCTCTTGTAATTATTCTTAACTGCTGAAGAATACTTAGCCAATTATTAGTTGCAAATAGCATTTAGTCTTTTTGTTGTTGAAAGATTAGATTCCCTTGCTTTCCCTTAAGTGTATACAAACCTTAGTAACTAGTTTATATTTAAAAGAATTTCCTTATCTTGGATTTATCCTTTCTCTCTTAGTAACCAACGCATTTTCAGATCTGCATTTTGTATTTTTATTCTCTGTTCCATAGTTTCTTTGTTTTGTTTCTATGGTGATGTTGTGCTGTCTTTTAAATTATGAAAATTGATGCATATATAATGTATTATGATTTTGGCTTATGAGGAATTAGCTCCCTCAATTAAAAATTTTGGTGAACCTTCCGTCGGTGGGAACACACATCTTCTACTTTCTTCAAGGACACAGTGAGCTGGTCAACTTTAACTTGACTACCCTAACCAACTTCTCTAACATGCTGAAAAAGCTGTTAAGCTTTTCAATTATGGAGTTGGATTTTGAATCCATAATAAGCTATAATCAAAGCAAGCCTTTAAGTGTTTATTTATTTGATTAAAATTTTTTTTTGGTTTTGTTCAGGTCGCAATGTTTTTGAAGAAAGATGTGGATGGACAGATTTCTAACTATCCCAATCTTCCATCCAAGTTGTTGTGTCTCCTTCACAGTGTTACTTTGCATGTATGGAAAATTTCTTTTTTGGTTTGGTTTTTGTATTAGTTTTGAGCTGAAGATCAATATAAAAGGTCTGGAATTCTCTTATTTTGATTGTATGTTATTTTTTGGGGATTTTTTTTTTGGCAAGCTGGCCCAGAAACTGATGAAGTTTATGCTCAGATGACACTTTAACTTGTGCCTTCTGTAAGCATCATTTTGGAATGTCTCAAATGTTTTATAATTCTATAACACTATGATATACCAAACATCAATTTGTATGATACAAAGTTTTCTATTAATTTGGAGTCTGATTGTAAAGAAAAACGGCTTGAACTAATGGAGATTGGGTTTTTTAATTAAGGGAGCTCAATTCCTTAGAAAATGGTGAAAAATGCATGCATCAAAATGCTGTCTTTTGGAATAAGAAAGTTCAAACAAATTCCAAATAGAAGTATTCCTTCTCCTATTTCTGATTCCCCACTTCACCAAAAAGGTCTCTTCTTCACTATTAATTATTATATATAGTACTATGTTATATGTATCTTTCTATTAGTTATTATATACATCTATCTACTATTAATTATTACTGACTGTTGTCGGATTCATACATGCAATTTTTGTTCTTCTTTTAGAGGAGCTTTTCATTTTTTGGTTACTAATAGGATTCAATCTTCATTAAGTTCATTGTACTATACATACACCTCATAGTTTAAAGTATAAAAGTACAGAACATTATGTGCTCAATGTTCAATTATTATTTAATTGGCCAATCAAACATGGTAACCGTGTTAGAATTCTTTGATATAAAACGTGTTCATTATAAGTTGTAATTAATAGTGTAACTAAGGAGTGGGAAAATTGGATGATCTTATAGAAACAGAGGGAAAGTGAAATAAAGAGAGAAGGAATGAGGAAGAGAGTGAGTCACATAAGGTGGAATAGAGATGAAGACTTGGATAAACTTTTGCAAATTGTTGGCTCATTTGAAGTTTGCTTGCTTGCTTTTGAGTGTTTTTATTATTTTCATTCTTCTTCTCTCATTTGCTTTTCACATTATTTTTCTTGATAATTATCTTAATATTTGATCTTTATCTTTCAATTTGCAATCGATTAAAAGTTTTATGATATATTATTAGGATATTGGTGTGGGAAGATGGATTCTGCAACTTTGCAGCGTCAGCAGCAGCACCTAAAATAAACTCTGGTGATTGTCCTAATAATAATAATCATAATAATAATAATGGTTCTTCTTCTTCTTCTGTTTATGTTATGTGATTATCAATAATACAATTATTAATTATTATTATTATTGTAATGGGTGAAATTGAATAAGTGTAGGTTGATAGGGAAAGTTGCTGCAAACAGTCACAAATGGATATACAAAGAGCCTAATGAACAAGAAATCAACTTCTTGTCAACGTGGCATAATTCAGCTGATTCAGTTAATAATACTTATTAATTAATTCATCAATAATCTTACTCTTAATTATATTCTTAATTACAGCATCCTAGGACTTGGGAAGCACAGTTCCAATCTCGAATAAAGGTAGTATTATATTTGATGATTATGATAAGAAAATAATAAACATTTATATTCATATGTCTACATCATAGGATCTTTATTGTTTCTTGATTCAAACCATAGCTCTCATTGCTATAAAAGAAGGTGTTGTTCAATTGGGAGCAATTCACAAAGTTCTGTCTCTACTATATATATATGATTTGAAATAATTAAGTGCTTAATTGTGGTTAATTAGTGATTAATGAATTAAGGTGATTGAGGACTTGAGCTATGTGGTTCTACTGAGGAAGAAATTCAGCTACACAGAAAGCAATAAAAATTAACTTGATAATGTTAAAAGGTCTTTCAGTATTGGGACCTTCAATGTAATTATATATTATTAATGTTAAAATTTTAGAGCTTAGTTTGTGCGTATGCTTTAAATCTTTTTTTATGTGTATTTTTTTTATATAATTAGATGATATTGAAATATTGAAATTGTTTTATTTTACTTTTTAAAAAAATAGTAATAGTTATGTATTTGTGGAGGTTTGAAAATCTCACAAAATAGTTAATTTTTGTTAAATTAAAAATTAATTTGTGAAGGTTTTAAACTGCCACAAAAGTGATTTAAAATTGTCACAAAAATTCAATACAAAACCCCCCACTAAACACATACAAAACCCCTACTGAATAGATTGTGGAGGTTCCTAAAAACTCCCACAAAAGACCTCGTGGCACCTCAAATTTTGGGGGTTTTAGAAACCTCCACAAATTATTTGGTGGGGGTTATAAACCTCCACAAATAAGAAAAAAAGTCACAAATAAAGAAAATTCTTGTAGTGAAAATTAATAAACCTGCTGAAGATTTTATCTTAAAAGACTCAAGGAAAACTACAGGAGGCTGTGTAACAATATTCATTAAAGCTTATCACATTGGGGATAAAAAGTTTCCAAACAAATTGCAAATTACATAGCAGCTACAAAAAAGATAGAACAAATTGAAATTCGTAATCAAGAAAAAATATACTCTACTAAGAACCAATAAATCAAAGGTTAATAATAAAATAAAATAATAAATGAGACTTTTAACACATTTTCTAACCCATTTGAATATAGTTGTATAATCGTAACCTTCACCATATTTCCATTATCATCTTTAACCTCAGAAGATTCATGAACACTGATCAAGAATCCAATAACATCTAACACACAAATAAAAGAAGTGGCAAATATAATGTTAGAAAGAAGAAGAATTTTAGTAATAAAATTCAACCAACATAATGATCATGACATTTAATAATAAATAATACATAATCATAAAAGAAGAGAATATTGACCTATCAAATATATTGAATCTTCTGTAAGCTGAACAAGGTCTTCAATAGTGTGTAACTCATATGGAATAGGTGAAAAGTTAACACCATGCAATAAGATAACTTCAGTATGATTCTAGAAGATCAACTTATATCGATGCTTTGTTATCTTTGCCATACCAATATTTGGGACAACAGTGAACTGAGATATGGAATAGATATTCCCTTCTTTCATAATACTTTGAAAATGATTAATCAAATTGTTGTTTACAGTGCATTGAACCTTGTTGAACTACAAAAGCATGATTTGAAACAAAATATTAATAATTAAAATTAAAAAAATAAGATTACTGGCAACTACTATTATAGTAACAAAGATAAATATTTAAACTAAATCACCTTTTCATCCATTAATAATATTTGTAGAAAACAACGTCTTTCTTCATCAGTATCAACATTTGGTAATGTCCACAACCTCACAACTTGAACTTTAATTTCGTAGTGTTCAGACCAAGGAGTAATTTTTTCAAAAGGATAATACATGCCGGCAGAAGTTAGAATATATGTGGTTTCCATTTTTTGAACTAACAAGATAAACTCATAAACTCACAAAAATAATGACACATATGAAAACATTTTATAATGTAGAGTAATACAATAATATAAAATAAATAATAAAATACTTTTAATAGATTTCAGTTTGTTTAATAAAAAAATATTCAATAAAAATAAAAAATAATTGTCAATTGTATTAAAGTTTTCCCTATGAGCATGAAAAGTGAAAGTATACAGAAACAGAAGGAGTTTTTTCATGTAGTAGTAGGTACCTGCACATAGAATAAGCTTCTGAATATAGTGTTGTCGATATCATGAACAGGAAGTTCAATAGTTTCTTCATTCATTATGACACTGAAAAGAAAAGAGTCAACTGGAAGAAGGAAAACTTTGTGATTAAAAATAAATCCTTAATAGTGTCACATAATATTAGGGGTATGGTATGGAATGACGTCTTCGGATGAAATCAACACCATTTATTTGCACAATCTACAGAAGAAAAATCAATGGTAAAAAAAGATTATTTGAATATAATATTGAGTTTCTTTAATTTTAAAACCGACCGAGAAACTTCCTATAAAGTTAACTATTTTTTAAAATATTAAGTATATTGGTATATAGATTTTAACCCAGCTTTTTTTTACTCTTTTAAAGGATAGTACTTAAAAAAAGAAATTAACATGATTCTAAAAGTAGGATTCAATATTTAAAACTCTTTTTTTTTAATAACTAAATAACTAACTCTAAATTATTTTTTTACTATTTTTATATAAAGAATTATAAAGAAAATAATAAAGAACTACTTTTGAAGGAATTAATTTTTAAATATAATACAACAACTTAAAAAAATGTAATAATTGTTCATTAAGTAAATTATATAAGTTATTAATAATAGAAATTTTAATTATAATAATAAATACGTGTAGTTCATAAATCTAATATCCATAATACTTTAAAAAAAAGTTTACGGTATTTTTTAATATATTTTTAGTCTTTTAACATTTTAATATTATGCATGTTAACAACTTAGCATAAATAGTTAATTTTGATTCAATTTGATTATTATTTATCTAATTGAATTACTTTTAATATTTTTTGTTTCTAATTGAATTATTTATAAATCTTTTGCTTCTACTTCTCACGTGACTCGTTATTATAGATTATAATTTTTTTCACTCTGATGGTATTTGTTTTTTAAGTTACCCAATAATTTTCACATTCTCTTAATCTTTACTTTAATATAAGATACTATATACTTTTAATGTTGATATTATTTGTCTTTATCAGGTATAATTCATTCTATTTTTTATACTCATTTTTAAATAATTATTATGGTATTTATTTTTCTTTAAATTATTCAATATTTTTAATTTTATAGCATTTATTTTTCTTTAAGTTACTCTATATATATGTTACTTTTATATAAAGAAAAAAAAATAATAAAGAACAATCTTCGAAGGAATCAATTTAACCTAATCATCATTTACCAAGAAGAATATTCTCTTCTGAATAAATAAAAAATATACATTGCTATATTGTTATTTTGTAAATATTCTTTGAACAACAAAACAATAATTAATAAAATATCAAAAACATATATTTTTATAACGAAGAAGTGTAAACTCCGTTAAATTAGTAAATAATTAGTCAATAAATTAGTTTTTAATAAAAAAATTAAAAATATGAATATTATATTAAATTAGGATAGATCTCATCGAAACGAGAATTTTGACATTAATTTCAAAGAATTCGGCCCAATATTGGACCAACAGGCCGAACCGGTTGAACTAAATCCAAATTGGGCCCGTGGGCCCAACCAGCCCAGCACACTTAAATGAAGTACGGTTTCTTCTTTTCCATTTCAGTAAGAACGCTGAAAGCAATACACAGGGGAGAAGAAGAAAAGAATCCCCCAACCCTCTTACGGTAAATTCATATCACCGTATCTCCTCCGTCCAGGCTTCGATCGCTGCACTGTTTGCGGCCACGTGACCACCGCGTCGAGCTCTACGTTTTCTACTGGAACAATTTCATAGGTAATCCGCTTATTCACTCTCAGCCTCTTCTTTCCCAATTTTTGAAAATTATGTGGAGGTATTGAATTTCTTTTCTTTTTGATGTTTTAGGATCCAATTAGCTTGAGGAAAACGTTCACTCTTGCTTATACAAAGCTTGGGTAAGGTGAGGATACCATAAATCCTATTTAATTTACTGAATTTATGTGTTGGGTATTAAATTGGGTATATATATGTTATGGATGTGTATTAGGTTGTGAATAAATAATTGGAGCTTGAATTTGTGGATATTGGATCTTGGAGAAAGCTATTTTTGGACTTTTGGGGGCTGTATTTATTTTAGTAAGTTGCCTTGGACAATATGCAGAAAATTGGCTAAGGTATAGTTTAGGTTTCTTGTATTTAATATATAATGTTCTGTGAAAACTTAGGCTAGATGACCTTAGGATAAGTTGGAACATATGGAAATGTATGATGCTTAGTGTCCTTAACATCTTGGATGAGAATTGGTTATGTAATGGTAATTGTTGTTATATGAGTAATGGTGTGGTAAATGTTGAGTTGATGATGATATGATTTTGTACATATGAACAAATGCCTAGTGAAATTGTGAGTTGTGAAAGTGTTCCATGTTGTTGTGTCTTGGATGATGAATTGGTGTAGGATCTTGTGGCTGGGTTATTGTATGTGTTAGGGTTGATTTTTCAGGTGAGAATGGATGATATGTGAATGGAATGAACAAGAAAATGGAGGTTTAAAAAGTTTGTAAGAATTTGGTTTTGGGCCGAACTTCGACAAGCTATAACTTGGCTTTCGGACCCTCAATTTGTTTCCAACTTGTTTTAAATGAAAATTGGGTTCGTGAAGTTTATGCCGTTTGAAGAACGGATGAAAAATGATTTAAAATGATTAAGTTATGTGCGTCGGAAGTTTGGTAAAAAAAATTATGTAAATCTGCAACTTTCTGCCTAATCAGGTTTTTGGGAAATCGCACGCGAGTAGCCTCATGCGTACGTGTAACGGACCAACATGCATGTCCACGCGTACGCATGGCCCACGCGTATGCGTGACATGAAGTATTCACCTACGCGTACGCGTGGCCCCTATTTCAGCAAACAGGGTTTTCTAAGTTTTTAACCCTATTTTAGACTTCTAAACCTTTATTTTCATTCCTTTAGTCATAAATAATAGTATTAAACCTGATCATCAGATGAAGCTAGGAAATGGGGATAACTTGGATGTGAAGTAAAGCTGAAATGTGATGAATTGATTATGAAATGTTATGAATGATCATGTATGATACTTGGCTTGAATAATCAAATGATCTGAGATACGAGACTCCCTTGGTAAAGTATCGTGGCTTGCCACCACGTGTTCCAAGTCGAAAACTCGATACTCTGTTGACCCTACAACGTAAGGGTGACCGAGCACTTATAAATTCCCAGGAATGGTACCCCCATTGAGCGATTATATATATATATATATATATATGAGAAAAAGCTATGCATAGACTCATGGGATGCGCATCGGGGGACAGTCCAAAGGCTTAGCAAACCGGACTTGTTGGGGTGGCTTGATAATCGACAGATGTGACTCATCGGCCAAAGGATAGTCATGCATCATGAGCATGTTACTTGAATTACTTATTTGTGCATTAACTGGGTGTGCCTAAGTGTATTTGTTATGTTAAATGTATATTTGCTACTTGCAGTACTTGTAACCTTCTTGTGTTTGCCTTTATTTGCTTATTTGTCTGTGATATGTTGTCGGAGATGGAGGTATGGAGGAAAGGCGGTAAGACCAGATTTAAGATTAAGTAAAGTTAGGCTTAGATACTCTTAGAAAACCACCTTTTATGGTTTCTGTTTAATACTTTAAGCTTAATAATCTAAGTGTTGGCGTTCTAGAATTGCCTCTAGCACTCCCAGGACCTTATATCTTATATGTGTGACACCTTTACCATACTGAGAACCTCTGGTTCTCACCCCATACTATGTTGTTGTTTTTCAGATGCAGGTCGAGAAGCACCTCGTTAGGCGTCTGGACTTCTGAAGTGAAGTGGTTATCGGGTTATTTTGTTGTACAGTTATGTATATATACGTACTTAGTTTCCTCTCCGCATGACTTGATCCTTTTGACCCTCTTAGAGGCTTATGGAGAGACATGATTTTTTTATGTAAATTTGGGTTTTGGATATGTATATATATGTGTATATATTCTTCGGCCAGCCTTGACTTCGCAGGCTGAGTTAAGAGCTTGTTATTTTGTATCTTTGGCCCTCTATTCTTACTTTTGTTATCTTATAATTGATAGCTATAGTTTTCTTAGTATGCAAGTTAACTCGTTTTCTGAGCGTTGCGTTTTTATTTCGCGATTTTTATTTCTTCTGTTCTTCAAGGCTCCTAGTTTATTATATTCTTTCTGCGATTATATGTACACTTTTTATTTTATAGGTCGTAATACCACATCACCTCTGTTTTACGGCTTAAGCGTAAAGCTCTGTATGATAGGGTGTTACAAGAAGTAAGATCTTTTTAAGAACATTTGTATGTTACTTAGAATTAGATAGTTTAATATGATACAAAGACTAAAAAAATACTAATATTTATTCATTAACTAAATTATCTAAATCATTAATAAGAGAAACTTTACTTATAACAATAAATACGTGAAGTTCATAAATGTAATATGTATCTATTTATCTATTATTAAAACATAGGCCAAGGTACTATTTTAATATATTCTAACTTTTTAATATTATGCCATACCAACATAAACAGCCAATTTGCTCAATTTTATTATTACTTATGTAATTGAATTTTTTTTGTTTCTAACTAAATTACTTTTAAATAAAAAAAGCTATTTATATATCAAAATCAGCCACTAATGTATTTGTGTATAAATATATGTGTGGTTTAATTTATTTTTAATATATATTTATATTTCAACATGTATTTTATACTGGTAGCTGATTTTGATGACTGATTTTGGGATACATGTAACATTACTCTCTTTAAATTTATTGCTTCTACTTCTCACATGACAAGTATATTTTTATATAGTATTTTTTATAATACTCTATTTTAGTATGTTATAATTTTTTACTATTATAATCAAAATTAATATTTATTTATTAAATTAAAAATACCATATAAAAATGGACAACTTTTTAAGTATTCTTTATATAATAAAAATTAATATTTATTTATTTAATTAAAAATAACATTAAAATACCATATTTTAGTACTCCTTATATATCACTACAAAAAAGGCGCTAATTTGCGGGAGTTTTTTTTTGTTTTGCGGGGGGTTTTTAATCCCCGCAAGTTGTGTAACGATGGTTTAGTAAAATGACGCAGTTAGGTGTCCTGCAATAAGTTATGGGAGTTTTTTTTAGAACCATTGCTATTTTGAACTCAAAATTAAGGCGGTTTTTTGCCCTCCGCTGTTTGTGGGAGTTTCAACTAAATTGCATCGGTTTCTAAAGATCTCCAACGGTTCTATGTTGTAGCAGTTTTGATTCAGGTTGTGGGAGTTTTAAACCCCCGCAAATATCTTATACTTAAAACAACTTTTTATTTTGTTGGAGTTGTGAACTCCCGCAATTTATAATGTAACGCCAAAATAAGATATACTATGATATATCTAGTTTTTTCTTATTTTATAAAATATTAATTAGAATGCAAATTTTAATAAAAGTAAAATTCTTTAAAGTATAAATCTAAAATATAACCCATTAAAATAAATAATAACTTTGTTATATTATAATAAAATGCATAATATTTGAATCTTCACTGTCTTTATATGTCTAATCCTAAAAATTTTAATAAGCTAAAATAATATAAACTCATAACTACCACTAATGAGTTCACTACTTGAATAAGTTTGTTTAGTAAAAAATTGCAACATAATACCCTAACAAATGTGCAACAATAAACAACTAATCAATCTTTAAAGCAATGCTAAACAATGTCTTCACGATTTTCATTGCTTCCGTCTGATGATGTTCTTCTTGTTGTCAGTGTAATAGTTTCGTTGTCAACATCATTAGCCTAAAATAAATTAAAAACAGAAATGTCAACATAAAAATTGCCACATCTATGACACTATAACAACAATTCAAATAAAAAATAATTTAAGAAGGCATTAACCTTTCCTTGTGTCAAAAACTTGAACAACAAATTAGTAACAGTAGGGATGTAAGGTTAGAATATACAAGACTAATACCATGCTAGAACATTAGCATAATATAATAGTTATCATTTATCATAATTTTCAAAATTATTAGTGCAACATAAAATCGAAAAGAGAAGGCAATTTACCTAAGCTCCATGGTCAAATATACTAGTAAGTTCAACAGGAATTCTTCCTTCTTTAGCAAGAAAATAAGCCTTAAATGTAGTCAATGTCCCATCAAATTTAGACTCCAAACGTTTAAAATCAGCTTGGGAGTAATTGGTAGTAGATGACATTGAAATTGCAGAATTAGCTAACTGGCTAGGATGATTGACATTTCTGAAAGTATTAGTAGTGTTGCTCCTATTCCCATGCATCGCACTCTACCAGAATGCTCCTTCCCCAAACACTTTGCCAATAGCATCATTTGTGGATGGTCCAGATTTATCTTTCTCATTTTGAGCCATAAGTACTTCAATTTGTTCCTACAGTTGAGATTTAAACAACAAAAAATTAACAAAATAACATTAAGGTTTGGCAGATTTTGAAGTTACACTTTTTACTAAAATAGACTAAAAAGTACAACTTACCGCTATATCCCTTGCTTCATCAGTCACAAACGATCCATCTTTCTTCTTATGAGTTTCTATGTACATTTCTCCACGGCTAATTTTTCGTCCAATTTCTAAAAACTATGCAAAAGAATATAAAAAAATGTTAAAGAGCATATGATAATTTAGTAACAAAAAAAAAATGAGTGATGGTTCATACTATTTCATGTCTTTTCCTTGAAATGGGTTTCGAGCCACCAGGATGGGGAAATGTTTGCTTCTTGCGAACTTCCTTATTTCTCTTACACATCTCCTATGAAAAAGAAAATGAAGATTAGAAAAGTGATTACGTATTAATATTATATCCTCAAAAATTTAGCATGTTACCATTGTAGAAGGTAGAAACTAATACTGAACAAAGGATGCCCATTGATCTCTGTCAATGCCAACTGGGACATTATCAATGATTGCTTGTCTACTCATGCATGGATCATAGAACTCATCCCATAACTTAATTCTATGTTGTGACCACTTTTTTGCAAGGCTTAATTTGCAATATCGCTTTGCAATGTCCTCAGAAATTTTGAAATGAAATTTTGGCTATAAAAAATAATCATATATAAATAACAAGATATCATTAACAATAGATAATATTATTAAGAATTTGATAAAAAGTAAATATTTTAAATATATACCTTCAGCAAGTTACTAAAATACTCTTCAAATCTAGATCGAGATATACCTAAAGGTCCTGACCACTTTGAGAAATTGATTGAAAATAGCTTACAATCAACTGCCAATGTTCCTAGATATCCAGCAAGCAAATCTTGGGCTTCTCCAATAGCTTGTTGATCTTCAAAGTTTACAATAACTTGGTCATCTCTAGATAAGTTATCCATTTCTTTAACTTTTAGCCTTCTAGTCTTAATAGTTCCATTGTGTCTTTATTTAAAAAATTAAGAATTAAATTAAAAATTTAAAAACAAAATATTTGCATATAAAATCAATTATATGTAAGTACATAATTACTTTTAAAAATTAAATTTTAAACATTTTACAATTAAAAGCTTTTAATATAATTGGCTGATATATATATATATATATATATATATATATATATAAACAAGCATCTATACATAAATTTGGTCTTAATACTTATCGAGAATTTGACCATTCTATAACAAAAAAGAAAAGAAAAAAAGATAATAAGAACGATAATCAGACAATGCTTTGTTAACAAATTGTTAGTGAACACAAGCAAGGAAATGGTCTTATGTATGTTCTTTGTGCATCATAGTTGATATTGACAAGTGAGAAATTTTAATTAACTTACATATGAAACACCACCGTATGTATATATTCATCAGGATCCATGTATAATTTGTCAAAGACCCTAAGCTAATAAATGTTTTAGACTTGAATTTTGAAAATGACAAACTTGTAGAACCGGTATATATTATGTTCCAGATAAAAATTGTGTTCCAATATATATAGATAGTGTGGACCCAAATACAAGTGAAGTGTATGCAAAGAAAACAAGAAAATAAAAGCCATATATATTTGATTATATTCTACTAAGTTTCTTTTAAAGCTATACCCAATTATTACAGCACCAATATCCATTACTAATCACAGTATTAGAATTCCAACTCTCCTTAAAGTTTCGAAGGATAAACAATTAGACATTCAATAATAATTGGGAGTTTATTCTGAATATTAATATATAACTCATTTAAATTTTTATGTCTTATCATTCTACAAATCTTTTATCACTATTACTAAGTTATTTATCACTTTACATTAACCATGCATATTATCAACTTATCATTTTTAATTCTATTTAATGGACCTCTTTGTACTGCCTTGCCATTAAAACCAACCTTAATTCAATACATGTTTTAAACCAATGTCGGTAGAACTAATAAGAGTATGTATATAGTACTCAACAAATTTGAAAATTTAGAAAGTATTGAAAAAACTTCTATCGATTTAATATGAAATTTATAAAAAATGAAAAAATAAAATACTGAATCAGTACAATATCAGGAGTCATGCATGAAACTAATCAATGCTGCTATATATAGTGCTTTCAAATACTTTAATTTCAAACAAATTGAACTAACTAAGTTATCAAGACCCTCCAACTACTCTTGTCAACTTCAATTAGCCAGTGAAGCGTGTGCAAAGAAAATAAGAAAATAAAAGCTATATATGTTTAATTATATTCTACTAAGTTTCTTTTAAAGCTATGCCCAATTATTACAACACCAATATCCATTATAAGAATTCCAACTCTCCCTAAGATTTTGAAGGATAAAGAATTAGAGATTCAATAATAATTAGGAGTTTAAAATAATCTCCTGAATATTAATATATAACTCATTTAAGTTTTTATGTATTATCATTCTACAAATCTTTTATCACTATTACTAAGTTATTTATCACTTTACATTAACCATGCATGTTATCAACTTATTATTTTTAGTTCTATTTAATGGACCTCTTTTGCTGCCTTACCATTAAAATCAACCTTAATTCAGTACATGTTTCAAACCATTGTCGATAAAACTAATAAGAATTTGTATATAGTACTCAATAAAATTGAAAATTTAGAAAGTATTGAAAAAACATCTATCGATTTAATATGAAATTTATAAAAAATGAAAAAACAGAACACTGAATCAGTACAATATCAGGAGTCAGCATTGAAGAAAGACTCAAGCAACAATTCATTTAAATGGAGGACACATTAACATAAATAAACAAAGCTCTGCATAACCATCACAATAAATCCCTCTTTTATGTTCTACCACACATGTAATTCAAAAATCAGTGTATGAACCCTAATAATTTCAATATGTATATGCTATCAAATTGTTACCTTTGCATAGAAGCACACAGCTGCCATTATGAACGGAAACAACTGAGCAATGGAGTGCTAACAATAGCAGCAATATGAACTGAGCCGGAATGCGAACAGGAACAGCAGCAGCAAATGCGAACGCCAACAGCAAAGCAAAACGAACGCGAGTAGCAGAGGCACAACGACGAAAAACGGCAATCAATGAAGAAATGCGAAGAACGAAGCAGTTACAATGTTAGAAAAGTGGGAGCAAAAAAGGGTGGGAGGAAGGGAATTGAGTTTTGCGGGAAGAAGAGGATTTTGCGCTTCCCAAATTGTGTTGGCAAATCTTTTTTAATTGAAGGGGTTGTTAAAAATCCTGTTATCTAAAATTAAAACTCCGGTTAATAAATTTTTTAATAAAATAAAAGAAAATATTTTATTTTCAAATTTAAATTTGCAAGAGTTTTTTAAAACCTTGTTAACGAATTCCTATATTATAGCCTTTTTTGTAGTGATATGCTCTCAATAATATTATTTTATTTACTGTTTTGGGTTCTAACTTTTTACTAATTACGTTTTTATTATTATTTGTAATTAATTTTTTATTTAATTTATCATTTCTAATAGGAACAATAATACATATTATAACAAATTAGAATAATAAATAGTGAACAAGAGTTACCATAATAAATTTTACAATGTCAAACAAAAAATATCCTATAATTTTTTTAGTACTCTTAATATTCTTTCATTTAGTATTATTTCGGACGATAAAATTTTATTACTTATGACTCTATTGTTATATATGATCAGTTTTTTATTTATTTTATTATTTTAAATTTGATTAGTAATTCATATTTTAATAGAATTACAATAACAAACTTAATTAAAAAAGTTAATAAAAAATAAAAAATCAAAATATAAAAAAGGTACTAAAATTTGATAAAAAAAATTAAAATATTTGAAATGACTTGAAACAAATTTAAAAATTCTTTTGAAAAAAATAATTAAAATCAATCATGATCATCAAAAGTAAACGCTCGTTTAAGTGAACGTAGAAGCAACAATTTCTTACTTCAAGTAAACACGCTTTTAGGTTGTAAAATCACTTCTATGTTTAGAGGAAAAAAAGGAGGAAAAAAGGTTGCCAAACATAAAAAATAGCGTTCAAAGAATTTAAACGCACTTTTATCCTCTCCAACATATTTGCTAAACACACGCTTAAAATTTTAAAGTCTAACACAATTAACAATTAACAAATTAATAAATTAATAAATAAATATACAATAAAAACAATATAGAGATTTGAGAATTAACATATTAAATACATTATCCACAAAAACTTCAACACAACATGAAGTATAGAATTAATTTTGCACGAAGTTAGTAAATCACATCTTGTTTACTTATTAGAGCAACTTTTTGCAAAAGAGAGTGGATCAAATTCATCCCACACTTCTCCCACAATGTACACAGGTCTATTTAACTCATAACCAGGTGGTCTAGTAGTGTAACACCCTACTACACAGAGTTTTACGCTTAAGTTGTAGAACAGATGTAGTATGGTGTTACGAACCTCTAATCATAAAATATACACATATAACAGTGTAAAGAGATAATATACTAGGAGTCTTGAAAAACGGGTAAACAAAATCGCAAAATAAAAAGCGCAACGCTCAGGGAACAGAATTATTTGCGTGCTAAGAAACCTAAAAATTAAGGATAGGAATAAGCGAAAGAGTAAAGAAAGCCAAGAATACATCATAACTAGCTCCTGACTCAGCCCGCGAAGCCAAGGCTGGCCAGAGAATATATATACATAATATACAGGTATCCCAAAATTCTCAAAATACAAAATAAGACCCTAGCTCTCCCTCAACCTCTATGAGGAACAAAATAAACAAGTTTCTTAGAGAGCAAGCTAAGTACCTAGGTACATATATATACAAACATAAAACCCAAAATAACCCAGGGATTACTCCGCTTCAAAGATCCAGACGCCTAGCGAGGAGCCTCTCGACCTGCATCTGAAAATAACAACACAGTACCGGAGGTTCTCAGAATGGTAAAGATGCCACGCCTATAATAAATAAGGTCCTAGAAATGCCAGAGGCAATCCTAGAACTCCGATATATAATTATAAAACCTAATTTCTAAGCAGAAGCCATAAAAAGGGGTAGGTAACACACTAGGTACCCTATACTTATTTGCTTTAAAACCTAACATATAACACCCAACCAATTCACCCTTCCTCCGTTCCTCCGTCATCCATAATTCAGCAGAGACAAGCAACCAAACAAGTTCACACACAGGTAGAAACAGATAGTGCAAGTAGTAAGTATAACAGATAGCAGGATATATATTCGGTTAGGCAATCTCAGGTAATACATAGCAATCAAAACAAACAAATGCACATGATGCATGCCTATCCTATGGCTGATGAGGCTCATCTGTCGGTTATCCAGCCAACCCGACAAGTTCGAAAACCTTAGACTGTCCCCCATCGCGCATCCTTATGAGTCTATGCATAGCTTTCACATTCATTCATCATTTAATCACTCAATGGGGGATATCCATACCCGGGAATTTATACGTGCCTGGTCACCTTTACGACGTACGGTCAATAGAGTATCGAGATTCAACCTGGAACGCGTGGTGGCAAGCCACGGTTCTGTTACCCATGTGTTTAAGGTTTGATTCTCTTAATTCTCTACTAACCTTACTTTCTAAGGCTTTCTCTTCATCTAACAATCAACAAAAATTTAATGCACAAAATACACATATCAAGAGGTCTTTTAAGGGTTGTAATGGGGTTAGGGTCAAGGTAGGATTGTATTTGGCCAAGTGGACTAAAATCTGAATCTTTAATTAACTTAAACTTTTCCCACCTAACTTAAGACAATTCATGTAATCACAATAAAAATATAACTGTCCATTAACCATGTTTTCCACATATTCATGCATCCTAATTTCGAGTACAGTACATATGCATTGCTATCACCATTTACTTTGGGGCATTTTGTCCCCTTTTACTTATTTGCTCTTTCTTTTTCCATTATATTTTTTTTCTCTTTTTTTTTTATATTTAGCTTTTTTTTTTCTTTTTCTTTTATTTTTCTCAATGCATATGATTAAATTATTGAATGCATGAGCATGTCCTAAATTTCTTTCACATTTTCATAAAGATATACAACACCCAATTCTTAAACCAAACGTTTCCAAATCCACTTTTTCCCACACTTAATTCATGAGCACTCTCACTAGTATAAGCTAACCAAGGATTCAAATTAAGGACATTATTGTTTTTCGCTTAGAGTTAATGATGTGTTAAAGTAAAGAATAAAAGGGATAAAATAGGCTCAAATTGGTTTGCAAAGGATAATGAAAGGTTAAGGCCATATGGGTATGTATGTAAGCTTAGTGAAACAAGGCCTCAATTACATAAGTGCATGGATACATTAAACAATAGAAATATAGAATCAAGCAAGACAAAGATCACAATTTTAGAGAGAACAACACACACCAAAAAAATAAAATATTAATTGATAAGATGCAACCAATCAAGTAGGCTCAAAATCTCACTGGTTTTGTGTGTTCGAGGTCTAAAACCATGTTCCAAATTAAAATTTCTTCAAACATGTTTTTCAAAAAGTTTAATTCAAATTAGTGAAATGCTATAAAAAGTTTCTTGAAAAAGAAAATATTACTTCAACCAAGTGGTAAAATATGCACAAAAATCAAACAAACATGCAAATGCAACAATGAACTAACAAAGAAAATTTAAACATTGGTGCTGAGAAGGAAATAACTAACCCATGGAGATCGGTATCGACCTCCCCACACTTAAAGATTGCACCGTCTTCGGTGCATGCTGAGATGTGCAGGTGGACGGGCTGCTACAACTGATGCTTTTCCTCCAAAGATTGTGTGGTAGACTTGTCTATTGCTCCAGTTAGAAACTTTTTCCTTTTCCCTCGTGGTGGCCAGCCTGAAAAGGGAGAAAAGAAAGGTAACATGCAATTCAAAGGGATAGAGCAAGGAAGAGGACAGTATAGGTGATAATTAATGCACGGTAAAGAAGGATGTCATTAACACATGGTCATGACTACATGTGAAAAGTTCATTCATGGAAATATAGCAAGTGCATGTGATGGCAATTAAATGCAAGATGTTTATTGACATGCCGGCAAAGGCATGAGTAGCATAGATCAAGCATTAAATGTCCAAGTTTGATTATCAACTCTTTCAAACTAACAACCTGTTTGTATTGACAATTATATTTAATCAATAAAATATAAAAGGGGTTTTGTGAAAAACAGGCATTAGAGTAGTAGAATAGAGTAATATAAAAATAATGCACAATGCCATACGGGTTTTTTCACAAACACATAGCATGCATGGTAAATATGTTATTGAAAGTATTGAATATTGAACATGCAAGCATCCTTAAAAGAATTGATAATTGTCAAACAACTCCTTAATAATCCACAAGCAATTATAGAAGAAAATAATCACTCAAATAAATTTCTAACACCAATTAAAATAATACAAAAAGAAAAAGAAAGAAAAAGGAAACATAGATAATGAAAGTAAAAAGAAAAAGAAGAAGAAAACATAAATAAAAATAATAATGAAAAAGTAAAAAGGGGAAGAAGAAAAGAAACAACCTTGATGATGATGATAAAGAAGGAGGGAGAAAGTAAAAAAGGAAAAAGAATAAAGAAGAAAGAAGGAAGAAGAAAGAAATAAGAAGGGAGGAGTAAAATTAAGATTGGGGAAGAAAAGATAAGATATCTGGTGCTGACATAGTTAAACTGTGCGTCGCATGTGACGCGGACGTGTGGTGCACGCCTTCGCATGGTTTATGATATTTTCAGGTGACGCATTCGCGTGGGTGACGCGTACGCATGATAAGGCTTGTGCTTCCAGCACCATTCCAGCCCCACTCCATCATAACTCTCTGCCATACACCTCTTTACGTCGATTTTGCAGGGTCACGCGTGCGCGTGGGTGACACGCACGCGTGGAAGGCTGGTTTTTCAGGTGACGCGAACGCGTCAGGGACGTGTTCGCGTGGGCATGTTTGTGCCTAAGGCACGCCTCCAGCCACGCTCCCGCGTCATGAATGAACACGAATAAAAATAAAATAAAATAAAACTAAGAACAAAAAGGAAAGAATATACCATGGTGGGTTGTCTCCCACCTAGCACTTTTAGTTAAAGTCCTTATGTTGGACATTTGGTGAGCTCCTTGTCATGGTGGCTTGTGCTTGAACTCATCCTGAAACTTCCACCAATGCTTGGACTTCCAATAAGCTCTATCAATACCAAGTAAATTTCTCAAGCTTTGATGGAGTTCTTCACAAGCTTTGAGCTCCCAAATTTGATCCTCATATATTCTCGGATCCCAAATCTTGTTTCTACACCCGTCTCCAAGTGGATCATGATGATTCCATCCGGGTGGTTCAGCCTTAGAATTCTCATTTAGGCACCCAAACATCATCCTATACCCAATTAATTGAGAATTATGCCAACCCTTGCAATCAGGCCTTGAGCTTCCAACCATAACGAACCTAGGATGGTGTTGCCAACCACTACCCATCTCCCTTTTACTCTTAATGCCACAAAGAGCTCTAAGTTGACCATCTGTCTCAAGTAAACCATATTCAAGTGGGAAAGTAAAGGTCAAGGATAAGAATTTTACCCACTTAAATGTTGTATTGGATGGTAATGGCTTTGAGAGAGGTGTTTCTAATGATCTTGCAAGCTACACTCCCTTATGCTCTTCTTTGAATTCTTCCACCTCCTTGTAAGCTTCTTCAATTTCAACATCTTCCTCTTGGTAGCTTTCTTCCAATTCAATTTCCTCTTCATTGCTTTCCAAGGGCATGGGAGGTTGTGCTTCTTCTTCTTTAATCTCCGTGTCAAGTCCAATGGGAGAGGGTTCTATTGTAGATAAGGGTTCATCAATGATTGAGTCCATCTCTTGATCATCCCCTTCAAAGTCTTCAACCATGATATGCCTTGGAGGTTGTACACCCTCCTCAACACCAATTTCAAACGTCTTTGAAGGAGGCTCTATAACTTGACTTTCCCATGGAGGTTCCGCATCTCCGACGTCAGCAACCGCTTTTTCCTCTTCAATAATTGATGCTTTGTCCAGTTGTTTTAGTATAAAATCGTACTCATCCTTGATGATTTTCTTTCCATGACAACTCCTTTCAACTATTCCTTCATCTTCAAGGGTCTCTCCTACCTCCACATGTTGGGCCTCCCCTTGCTCTAAGACAAAATCAGACTCCTCCTTGATGTCTTCCTTTACTAATTCTTCAACCACTCCTTCGACTTCAAGGGTCTCTACTACCTTCACCTGTAGGGCCTCCTCCAGCTTCTTATGATGTATGAATTTGCGAAGACGATCTCTTTTCTCTTGTTTCTTGTCAATAGCATAGCTGGGATCATCTTGCTCTTGGATTGATGGATGTGGATGCTCTTCCATGGAGGGTGGTGATAGGATGGGGTGATCATTATGTGGTTGAGAAAGAAGTGCACTAGAGTTTGAGGGTTGAATATTGGAGGTAGAGGGTTGGTTCATGTGGGATATAAGATTTTAGAGTGTAGATGTGAGACTAATGATGTTAGAGATGAGTGTGTTGTTATTCAATGGAGGTTGGGGTGGATAGGAGGGTTCATTTGTTGGGAGAAAGGGTCATAATACGGAGATGGTTCTTCTTGATAAGGATATAGAGATGGTGAATATTGAGGTGGTGGTTCTAGGTGTGGTTTATATGGTGGTTGGGGTGCTGGATAATGATTAGGGTCATATGGAGGTGAATGGTGGAAAGGGGCTTGTGAGTTTGGTGGTCCAAAAGTTTGTTGGGGAGGTGGTTCATAAGCATATGGTGGGACTTGTTGGTGACTACAAGGTGGTCCACCATATCCATCATCTTGGTACGCTCCCTGGAATGGCTCTTGACCATAGTAATTTGGTGGAGTTTGGTTGTCACGAAAGGGTCCACCATAACTATTATCATGGTATGCATCACAGAATGGTTGTTGGTTATAGCGCATTGGAGGGGGTTGTTGCCAAGTGGGTTGATCAAATCCTTGTGGCTCCTCCTATCTTTGATTCTTCCAACCTTGATGCCTATTTTCATTATAGTTTCCATTCCTTACAACAACATTGGAACCAAACTTAAAGCGAGAGGGGTGAGAATTCATAGTAGCTAATAAAAATTAAAAACAAAAATAAAAACAAATAAACAAGCAAAATAAAATATTTACAATAACCAATAATAAGGCACACGTTTGCAATTCCCCGACAACGATGCCATTTTGACGAACGAATTCCTGCCGGTAAAGAATTTTATAAGAATAATCGCGTTGTAAGTATACTTTCTGAACCAGCAAGAAATTCTTTTGTACAAAAATTTGGTTGTCACAAGTAACAAAATCCAATAAAATTTATAACCGAAGTATTTAAACCCCAGGTCATCTCTCAAGGAATTGTAGGGAGGTGTATTTATTATTGGTTATGAGTTTTCTGGGGAATGTTGAGTTTGGGCAATGGGCACAAGCATATGATTATAAATTAAAGCAATGAAAATTAAAAGAGGTTTATATTATTCTAAATAAAAATCCTTGAATGAAAGAATGATTAATTGGAAGAAAATAAATTATTAACTAGAAAAACTCTTGGCAAGGTATGAAAACTGGAAATTCCATCCTAGTTATCCTTATTAGGTGTGTGAGAATTGGCTTTTGCTCCCACTTATTAGTTAACCCTTACTAAATAAAGGAAACTCAAGTGGACTAATCAACTTGATTCCTCAAGTCCTAGTCAACTCCTATGGAAAGACTAGCTTTAGAGGGATCCAAATCAACCAGCAAGAATTCCAATTTTCAATCAACAGTTGAGTTTGACAACTCAAGTGTCACCACTTACTCAACCAAAGCCAAAAGGGAAAAATCCAAATTATTTATATAATAACTAAAAGAAAGCAATCATAAATCTGAAATATCTCAATGTGTATTAATTAAGAAAATCAATCCTAACATGGAGTTCATAAACCAAATTGGGAAAATAAAAAAACTAAAGTAATAGAATAAATAAAAGTAGAAGAGAAAATAAATTAAAGGAACATTGAACCTGGAATGAAGAAATAACCATAAACTAAGAGGAATCCTAATCCTAAATCCTAAGAGAGAGGAGAGAGCCTCTCTCTCTCTAAAACTACATCTAAATCCTAAAATTGTGAATTATGAATGTTGTCTTCATGAATGAATGGATTTCCCCACTTTATAGCCTCTAATCTGTGTTTTCTGGGTCGAAAACTGGGCCAGAAATCGCTGGGGGCGAAATCTGCCACGCTGGTTTTTTGTCACTGCGACGCGTGCGTGTGATGCATGCGTCCGTGTCGTCTATCCTCAGAGCAATGATAAACCCATATTTTATGATATATTTTGTGCTTAATCTGAGTGATTTATTCAATCCTTCACCCACTTATTCATATTAATTGCATGGTTTTACTTTCCCTTCCTTATTATATGATGTATGTGAAAAACATGTTTCCTATGCTTTAAAATTAATTATTTTAATTACCTTTATTTCCATTCGATGCCGTGACTAGTATGTTGAGTAGTTTCGGATCTTCTAAGGCAGGAATGACTTAAAGGATAGAAAGGAAACATACAAAAATGGAAGGAAAGCACAAAACGAAGTCTGTGAAGAAACTGGCATCCACGCGATCGCATGGGCGACGCGGCCGCATGCCAAGCGCGAAGAAGCAGCGACGCGGCCGCATGATTGACGCGACCGCGCGCCTTAAGCAGAACACATATGACGTGGTCCCATGACTGACACGACCGCGTGACAAGGAAAACTCTGAATGACGCGACCGCGTGACCCACGCGGACGCGTGACAGAGGCCACGCACCAGAAATTGCAGAAAATGCTCCCAGTGAATTCTGAAGCCCTTTTTGGCCCAAATCCAAGTCCAGAAGGCATAGACCAGAGGTTATGAAGTGGGGGAATGCATCCATTCAAGGGGAGACCACTTTAGTTTAGTTTTCATGATTTAGATTTAGTTTTGAGAGGGAGATTCTCTCCTCTCTCTTAAGATTAGGATTTAGGATTTCTCTTAGTTTTAGGAGTGACTCTCAATCCCAGGTTCAATGTTCTTTTACTTTATATTTATCTCTTACTTTCAGATACTTTAATGCTTATATTAGTTATGTTGCCTATTTGGCTTATGCTACATTCATGTTACAGATTACTCTTTTGAATCAATGTTATTTGAGGTATTTTAGTTTAATATTGCTTTCTCTTATTTATATTATTGTTATTCCCATATGAAGACATTTTTATTCCAGTAGATTTACTTTCCTCCCTTTTGGTCTTGGTTAAGAAATCAGTAATTCAGGAGTTATCAAACTCAAACATGAATGGTAATTGTTATCTTTGTTAATTGAATTGAACTTCAATAATCCCAATCTTTTCTTAGGAAATAAATAGGATTCGAAGATCAAACCAATTAATCCCTTGAACTTCCTTTATCTTGGTAAGGGTTAACAAAGTGGAATTAAGATTCAATTCTCATCATCATTGATAAGGATAACTAGGATAGGACCTCTAATTTCTCATACCTTGTCAAAAGTTTATTTACAGTCATTTATTTATTTTACTTGCCATTTAAATTACTTGCTCTTCATTTACTTTAATTGCTAATTAAACTATTCCCTCCTCATTCTCAAAACCCCAATTTACAATCTCCATAACCAATAATAAGAACATACTTCCTTGCAGTTTCTTGAGAAGACGACCCGATGTTTGAATACTTCGGTTATCAATTTATTTAGGAGTTTGTTACTTGTGACAACCAAAACGTTTGTACGAAGAGATTTCTGTTGGTTTAGAGACTATATCTACAACGCGACTGTTTTTATGAAATTCTTTACCAACATAAAATCCTAACGTCAAAATGGCGCCGTTGCCGGGGAACTGCAATCGTGTGCATTATTATTGGTTATCGTAAATATTTTTCTTTTACTTGTTTATTTGTTTTTATTTTCCCCTCTTTATTTCTTTTAGCTACTATGAATTCTCACCCCTTTCGCTTTGAGTTCGGTTCTAATGTTATTGAAAGGAATGGAAGTTATAACAGGAACATGTATCAAGGTCAGAGAAATCAAAGATGGATGGAGCCAAGAGGATCTGATCAACCCTTTAGGCAACAACACCCTCCAAGATATCATGGACAAAGACCATTCTACAATGCATACCAAGCAAATAGACATGGTGGACAACCTTGTAATTACCAACAAGCCCCACCCTGTGCTTATAGACCATCCTCTCAACATAACTTCAAACCACCACACTCACAAGCTCCTTTTCACCATTCACCACCGTATGATCCTCATTTATCCCAGTTCCAATCCAATCACTCCCAAACACCACCACTTCCCCCTGTACCATATCCAAATCTATCACCCTGAGAATCAGAGGTTCGCCTCAAGGAAACAGTAAATCGACTTCAAACAACCCTTCATCAACTGGAGCAAGCAGTAAGTCAATTATCTTCTAGACGTTCGAACATTCAAGGACATCCCACAGCCCCATGTGGACAATCTAACGAAGAGCGTAGTATGAAGGAGATACTAGAAACTCCAGTAGACAAGACAGAGCATGGTTTCATACTGGACCAAGTAGAGGAAGCTGTCATTATTGAAGAAGAATAGTTGGTTGAAGACTTAGGAGACACTGAACCTCTATGGGAATCCAGAGTTGTAGAGCATTCTGTCAAGGATGTTACAATTTATGCTAAGGAGGATTGTGCGTAGTCTCCGAGGCAGATATTTTATGAAGAACTAGACAGAATAACCCAAGAAGCAAATTTCCTTGATGATGATAGTCACAAGTCAAGTTCTCCTAGTAATGAACTTGCATCCGCAAGTGAATTCTCTGAGATCGAAGAATCTTCCCCAAGTGAATACAAAGATGATACAGAGGTAGATTTCTCTCAACCTCCAGTCTATGACTTAAGTGATGAGGAAGACATAGATGGCTTTGATCAGGACATGGATATGTTTGAAGAATCTTGCAAAGAAGTGGAGAATTTCAAAGAAGAACACAAGGGAGTAGAACTCATAGAACCACTGGAATCACCTATCCCAAGGTCATTACCACCCAATACAAGTTTCAAGTGGGTACAATCCTTAACCTTTAACTGTATTTTTCCACTTGAATATGGTTTGCTTGAAATAGATGGCCAGCTTAGAGCTCTTTGCAGCTTTAAGAGTAAGCGGGAAATGGCTCGTACTCAGAGCTGGTGCACAAGGTTCAATAAGGTTCCATACTTCAACTCGAAGTGCACGGATTGGCATCACGATTAATCAGATGGATCTCGAAAAATGTTTGGTTATCCTGGTGAGAATCTAATTTCTAAACCGCCCAGATGGAAAAGTATAGATCAAGACGAAGGCGGATTTAAAAGCAAAGTTTGGGATCATGGAATCTATGCTGACAATCATCACCTCGGGAGCCTGACAATCTGTTTGAAGCTGCTCAGAAGCTTCACATGCCTAGTTTAGGACCCCGGAGGCTATTGGCATTCCAAGCATTGGTGGAGATTTTTGGATGAATTTAAGCATAAGCCGCCATAACAGGAAGCTCATCCAATGTCCAACTTAAGGACTTTAACTAAAAGTGCTAGGTGGGAGACAACCCACCATGGTATGATCGTCCCTTTTTCAATTTTTATTTAGTTTTATTTGTTTTCAAATTTTATTTTATTGAACCTGGAGTTTTGCATCTCATTCATATTAATCATTGCATTCTACATACTGCATAATTGCATACCAGTTTAAAAAAAAAGGGTGCGTGATGAGCGGATAATTTATACGCTTTTTGGCATTGTTTTTAGTATGTTTTTAGTAGAATCTAGTTACTTTTAGGGATGTTTTCATTAGTTTTTATGTTAAATTCACATTTCTGGACTTTACTATGAGTTTGTGTGTTTTTCTGTTATTTCAGGTATTTTCTGGCTGAAATTGAGGGACTCGAACAAAAATCAGATTCAGAGGTTGAAGAAGGACTGCTGATGCTGTTGGATTCTAACCTCCCTGCACTCAAAGTAGATTTTCTGGAGCTACAAAACTCAACATGGCGCGCTTCCAATTGCGTTGGAAAGTAGACATCCAGGGCTTTCCAGCAATATATAATAGTCCATACTTTGGCCGAGTTTAGATGACGTAAAAGGGCGTTGAACGCCAGTTCTATGCTGCTGTCTGGAGCTAAACGCCAGAAACACGTCACAAGCCAGAGTTGAACGCCAGAAATATGTTACAAACTGGCGTTCAACTCCAAGATTGACCTCTACACGTGTAACATTTAAGCTCAGCCCAAGCACGCACCAAGTGGGCCCCGGAAGTGGATTTGTGCATCAATTACTTACTTCTGTAAACCCTAGTAACTAGTTTAGTACAAATAGGACTTTTTACTATTGTATTAGACATCTTTGATCAGTTTTATGCTATCTTAGACTTTCACGGGGGTTGGCCATTCGGCCATGCCTGGACCATTATCACTTATGTATTTTCATACGGTAGAGTTTCTGCACTCCATAGATTAAGGTGTGGAGCTCTGCTGTTCCTCAAAGATTAATGCAAAGTACTACTGTTTTTCTATTCAATTCAACTTATTCCGCTTCTAAGATATTCATTCGCACTTCAACCTGAATGTGATGAACGTGACAATCATCATCATTCCCCCACGAACGCGTGCCTGACAACCACTTCCGTTCCACCTTAGATTGAATGAGTATCTCTTGGATCTCTTAATCAGAATCTTCGTGGTATAAGCTAGATTGATGGCGGCATTCATGAGAGTCCGGAAAGTCTAAACCTTGTCTGTGGTATTCCGAGTAGGACTCTGGGATTGAATGACTGTGACGAACTTCAAACTCGCGAGTGCTGGGCGTAGTGACAGACGCAAAAGGAGGGTGAATCCTATTCCAGTATGATCGAGAACCTCAGATGATTAGCCGTGCTATGACAGAGCATTTTGACCATTTTCACAAGAGGATGGGATGCAGCCATTGACAAGGGTGATGCCTCCAGACGATTAGCCATGCAGTGACAGCGCATCGGACCATTTTCCAGAGAGGATTAAAAGTAGCCATTGACAACGGTGATGTCCTTACATAAAGCCAGCCATGGAAAGGAGTAAGATTGATTGGATGAAGACAGCAGGAAAGCAGAGGTTCAGAGGAACGAATGCATCTCTATACGCTTATCTGAAATTCTAACCAATGAATTACATAAGTATTTCTATCCTTGTTTTCTATTTATTATTTATGTTCGAAAACTCCATAACTATTTTATATCCGCCTGACTAAGATTTACAAGGTGACCATAGCTTGCTTCATACCAACAATCTCCGTGGGATCGACCCTTACTCACGTAAGGTTTATTACTTGGACCACCCAGTGCACTTGCTGGTTAGTTGTATCGAAGTTGTGAATGAAAAACGATTTATTAAGACGTGCGTACAGAGTTTTTGGCGCCGTTGCCTGAGATCACAATTTCGTGCACCAAGTTTTTGGCGCCGTTGCCGGGGATTGTTCGAGTTTGAACAACTGACGGTTCATCTTGTTGCTCAGATTAGGTAATTTTCTTTTTGTTTTATTTTCAAAAATTTTTCAAAAACCTTTCAAAAATTTCTCATCTGTTTTCGAAAAAATAAATAAATAAATAAATCTTTTCAAAAATATATTTTTCTTCAGAATTTTTAAGAATGAATTCTAGAGTTTCATGAAGCATGTTGAAGCCTGGCTGGCTGTAAAGCCATGTCTAATTCTTTTGGATAGGGGCTTCCAACCATCAGCATAGAGGCAAGTTAATTGGAATGTCAGCCGTGGCATGTCTGAGTTACATACTAAAGCTTGGCTGGTTATTAAGCCATGCCTAACCCTCGGATTGGAGCTTTAGACTAAGAATACAAGATTCCTGGAATTCATATTAAAAAAATTTTGAAATCCTTATTTTCTTTTTCCTATATGTTTTTTCGAAAAAAAATATATAAAAATCCAAAAAAAATCATAAAAATAAAAAATATTTCATGTTTCTTGTTTGAGTCTTGAGTCAAGTTGAAAGTTTGGTGTCAATTGCATATTCATCTTACATTTTTCGAAAAATTCATGCATTCATAGTGTTCTTCATGATCTTCAAGTTGTTCTTGGTAAGTCTTCTTGTTTGATCTTGATGTCTTCATGTTTTGTGTCTTTTCTTGTTTTTCATATGCATTCTTGCATTCATAGTGTCTATACATGAAAAATTTTTAAGTTTGGTGTCTTGCATATTTTCTTTGCATTAAAAATTTTTCAAAAATATGTTCTTGATGTTCATCTTGACATTCAAAGTGTTCTTGGTGTTCATCTTGACATTCATAGTGTTCTTGCATTCATCACATACTTTGATCCAAAATTTTCATGCATTGAGTCTTTTTCATGTTTTTCCCTCTCATCATTAAAAATTCAAAAATAAAAAAAATATATCTTTCCTTTTTTCACTCATAAATTTCGAAAATTTGAGTTGACTTTTTCAAAACTTTTTAAAATCTAGTTGTTTTTATGAGTCAAATCAAATTTTCAATTTAAAAATCTTATATTTTTCAAAATCTTTTTCAAAAATCAAATCTTTTTCAATTTTCTTATTTATTTTTGAAAATTTTAAAAATATTTTTCAAAAATCTTTTTCTTATCTTTATCTCCTAATTTTCGAAAATAACATCATCAATTAATGTTTTGATTCAAAAATTTCAAGTTTGTTACTTACTTGTTAAGAAAGATTCAAACTTTAAGTTCTAGAATCATATTTTGTGATTTCTTGTGAATCAAGTCATTAATTGTGATTTTAAAAATCAAATCTTTTTCAAAACTAATTTCAATCATATCTTTTCAAAAATATCTTTCTATCTTATCTTTTTCAAAATCATATCTTTTTCAAAAATTTGATTTTAAAATATCCTTTCTAACTTCTTATCTTCTTATCTTTTCAAAATTGATTTTCAAATTTGTTTCAACTAACTAACTAACTTTTTGTTTGTTTCTTATCTTTTTCAAAACTACCTAACTAACTCTCTCTCTCTAATTTTCGAAAATATCTTCCCTCTTTTTCAAAATTTCTTTTTAATTAACTAATTATTTTAATTTTTGATTTTAATTTTCGAAAAATTACTAACCTTTTTCAAAAACTATTTTCGAAAATCACTAACTCTTTTTCAAAAATAATTTTCGAAAATTCTCCTTCTCTCTCATCTCCTTCTATTTATTTATTCATCTACTAACACCTCTCTTCATCCCACATCTCTTCTCTCCTTACCCTTGTGTTTCTTTCTTTACATTACATTCTTTTCTTCTTCTACTCACACAGGGGAACCTCTATACCTGTGGTAAAAAGGATCCCTATTATTATTTTTCTGTTCCCTTCTCTTTTTCATATGAGCAGGAGCAAGGACAAGAATATTCTTGTTGAAGCAGATCTAGAACCTGAAAGGACTCTGAAGAGGAAACTAAGAGAAGCTAAATTACAACAATCCAGCAAGCACCTTTCAGAAATTTTTGAACAAGAAGAGGAGATGGCAGCCGAAAATAATAATAATGCAAGGAGGATGATTGGTGACTTTACTGCACCTAATTCCAATTTACATTGAAGAAGCATCTCCATTCCTGCCATTGGAGCAAACAATTTTGAGCTTAAACCTCAATTAGTTTCTCTGATGCAGCAGAACTGCAAGTTTCATGGACTTCCATCTGAAGATCCTTTTCAGTTCTTAACTGAATTCTTGCAGATATGTGATACTGTTAAGACTAATGGAGTAGATCCTGAAGTCTACAGGCTCATGCTTTTCCCTTTTGCTGTGAGAGACAGAGCTAGAATATGGTTGGACTCTCAACCTAAGGATAGCCTGAACTCTTGGGATAAGCTGGTCAAGGATTTCTTAGCCAAGTTCTTTCCTCCTCAAAAGCTGAGTAAGCTTAGAGTGGATGTTCAGACCTTCAGACAGAAAGAAGGTGAATCCCTCTATGAAGCTTGGGAGAGATACAAAGAACTGACCAAAAACTGTCCTTCTGACATGCTTTCAGAATGGACCATCCTGGACATATTCTATGATGGTCTATCTGAATTAGCTAAAATGTCCTTGGATACCTCTGCAGGTGGATCCATTCACTTAAAGAAAATGCCTGCAGAAGCTCAAGAACTCATTGACATGGTTGCTAATAACCAGTTCATGTACACTTCTGAGAGGAATCCTGTGAGCAATGGGACGCCTCAGAAGAAGGGAGTTCTTGAAATTGATACTCTGAATGCCATATTGGCTCAGAATAAAATATTGACTCATTAAGTCAATATGATTTCTCAGAGTCTGAATGGAATGCAAGCTGCATCCAACAGTACTCAAGAGGCATCTTCTGAAGAAGAAGCTTATGATCTTGAAAACCCTGCAATAGCAGAGGTGAATTACATGGGTGAACCTTATGGAAACACCTATAACCTCTCATGGAGAAATCACCCAATTCTCTCATGGAAGGATCAATAAAAGCCTCAACAAGGCTTTAATAATGGTGGAAGAAATAGGTTTAACAATAGTAAACCTTTTCCATCATCCACTCAGCAACAGACAGAGAACTCTGAACAAAATACCTCTAATTTAGCAAACTTAGTCTCTGATCTATCTAAGGCCACTATAAGTTTCATGAATGAAACAAGGTCCTCCATTAGAAATTTGGAGGCACAAGTGGGCCAGCTGAGTAAAAGGATCACTGAAATCCCTCCTAGTACTCTCCCAAGCAATACAGAAGAAAATCCAAAAGGAGAGTGCAAGGCCATTGACATAGTCAACACGGCCAAACCTGGAGAGGAAGGGAAGGACGTAAATCCCAGTGAGGAAGACCTCCTGGGACGTCCAGTGATCAATAAGGAGTTTCCCTTTGAGGAACCAAAGGAATCTGAGACTCATCTAGAGACCATAGAGATTCCATTGAACCTCCTTATGCCCTTCATGAGCTCTGACGAGTATTCATCTTCTGAAGAGAATGAGGATGTTACTGAAGAGCAAGTTACCAAGTGCCTTGGTGCAATCATGAAGCTGAATGCCAAATTATTTGGTATTGAGACTTGGGAAGATGAACCTTCCTTGTTCACCAATGAACTAAGTGATCTGGATCAACTGACATTGCCTCAGAAGAAACAGGATCCTGGAAAGTTCGTAATACCTTGTACCATAGGCAACATGATCTTTGAAAAGGCTCTGTGTGACCTTGGTTCAGGGATAAACCTCATGCCCCTCTCTGTAATAGAGAAACTGGGAATCTTTGGGGTGCAAGCTACTAAAATCTCATTAGAGATGGCAGACAATTCAAGAAAACAGGCTTATGGACAAGTAGAGGACGTGTTAGTAAAGGTTGAAGGCCTTTACATCCCTACTGATTTCATAATCCTTGATACTGGGAAGGATGAGGATGAATCCATCATCCTTGGAAGACCTTTTCTAGCCACATCAAGAGCTGTGATTGATGTTGACAGAGGTGAATTAGTCCTTCAATTGAATGAGGACTCCCTTGTGTTTACAACTCAAGGTTACCCTTCTGTAAACATGGAAAAGAGGCACAGTAAGCTTCTCTCAAAACAGAGTCAACCAGAGCCCCCACAGTCAAACTCTAAGTTTGGTGTTGGGAGGCCACAACCAAACTCTAAGTTTGGTGTTGAACTCCCATATCCAAACTCTAAGTTTGGTGTTGGGAAGTCTCAACAATGCTCTAAACATCTGTGAGGCTCCATGAGAGCCCACTGTCAAGCTATTAACATTAAAGAAGCGCTTGTTGGGAGGCAACCCAATTTTTATTTATCTAATTTTATTTTTCTTGTTCTTTCATGTTTTATTAGGTTTATGATCATGTGGAGTCACAAAATAAATATAAAAATTGAAAACGGAATAAAAAATAGCAGAAGAAAAATCACACCCTGGAGGAAGACATTACTGGCATTTAAACGCCAGTAAGAAGCATCTGGCTGGCGTTCAACGCCAGAACAGAGCATGGTTCTGGCGCTGAACGCCCAAAATGGGCAGCATCTGGGCGTTTAAACGCCAGAATTGCACCCTGGAGAAGAGCTGGCGCTGAACGCCCAGAACAAGCATGGTTCTGGCGTTCAACGCCAGAAATGGGCAACAAATGGGCATTCAACACCCAGAACAAGCACCAATCTGGCGCTGAACGCCCAGAGTTGTGTGCAAGGGCATTTTGCATGCCTAATTTGGTGCAAGGTTGTAAATCCTTGAACACCTCAGGATCTGTGGACCCCACAGGATCCCCACCTACCTCCACTCACTTCTTCTCACCCCTCTTTTACACAATCCCATAAACACTCTTCCCCAAAACTCTTCACCAATCACCTCAATCTCTCTTCCCTATAACCACTTCACCACTCACATCCATCCACTCTTCCCCATAAACCTACCTCATAAACCCCACCTACCTTCAAAATTCAAAATCAATTTCCCACCCAAAACCCACCCTTATGGCCGAACCTTACCCCCCCCTCCCTTCCCTATATAAAGCCCTCCATTCTTCTTCATTTTCACACAACACAACCCTCTCTTCCCCTTCTTGGCCGAATACACCCCTCCCCCCTCTCCTCCATATTTTCTTCTTCTTCTTCATCTATTCTTTCTTCTCTTGCTCGAGGGTGAGCAATATTCTAAGTTTGGTATGGTAAAAACATAAGCTTTTTGTTTTTCCATTACCATTGATGGCACCCAAGACCGAAGAATCCTCTAGAAAAGGGAAAGGAAAGACAAAAGCTTCCATCTCCGAGTCATGGGAGATGGAAAGATTCATCTCCAAAGCTCATTAAGACCACTTCTATGATGTTGTGGCCAAGAAGAAGGTGATCCCCGAGGTCCTTTTCAAGCTCAAGAAGAATGAGTATCCAGAGATCTGACATGAAATCCAAAGAAGAGGTTGGGAAGTTCTAACAAACCCCATCCAACAAGTCGGCATCCTAATGGTTCAAGAGTTCTATGCCAATGCATGGATCACTAGGAACCATGATCAAAGTAAGAACCCAAACCCAAAGAATTATATTACAATGGTTCGGGGGAAATACTTAGATTTTAGTCCGGAAAATGTGAGGTTGGCGTTTAACTTGCCTATGATGCAAGGAGATGCACACCCCTACACTAGAAGGGTCAACTTTAATCAAAGGTTGGACCAAGTCCTCATGGACATATGTGTGGAAGGAGCTCAATGGAATATTGACTCCAAAGGCAAGCCGGTTCAATTAAGAAGACTGGACCTCAAGTCTATGGCTAGAGGATGGTTGGAGTTCATCCAACGCTCCATCATCCCCACTAGCAACCGATCTGAAGTTACTGTGGATCGGGCCATCATGATTCATAGCATCATGATTGAAGAGGAAGTAGAAGTTCATGAAGTCATCTCCCTTGAATTCTACAAAATAGCCGAAAAGCCCTCTCCTGGGCAAGGCTAGCTTTTCCTCATCTTATTTGCCATCTATGTTACTCAGCTGGAGCTTTCATAGAAGGAGACATTCCCATAGAGGAAGAGAAACCCATCACTAAGAAAAGGATGGAGCAAGCAAGAGAGCCCATTCATGGATCTCAAGAGATGCATGAAGCTCATCACCATGAGATCCCGGAGATGCCTCAAATGCATTTTCCTCCACAAAACTATTGGGAGCAAATCAACACCTCCCTAGGAGAATTAAGTTCCAACATGGGACAACTAAGGGTGGAACATCAAGAGCACTCCATCATCCTTCATGAAATAAGAGAAGATCAAAAAGCAATGAGGGAGGAGCAACAAAGACAAGGAAGAGACATAGAAGAGCTCAAGGACATCATTGGTTCCTCAAGAAGGAAACGCCACTATCACTAAGGTGGACTCATTCCTTGTTCTTACATTCTCTGTTTTTCGTTTTCTCTATGTTAAGTGCTTATCCATGTTTGTGTCTTCATTACATGATCATTAGTATTTAGTAACTTTGTCTTAAAGTTATGAATGTCCTATGAATCCATCACCTCTCTTAAATGAAAACTGTTTTAATTCAAAAGAACAAGAAGTACATGAGTTTCGAATTTATCCTTGAACTTAGTTTAATTATATTGATGTGGTGACAATGCTTCTTGTTTTCTAAATGAATGCTTGAACAGTGCATATGTCTTTTGAAGTTGTTGTTTAAGAATGTTAAATATGTTGGCTCTTGAAAGAATGATGATAAGGAGACATGTTATTTGATAATCTGAAAAATCATAAAAATGATTCTTGAAGCAAGAAAAAGCAGCAAAGAACAAAGCTTGCAGAAAAAGAAAAAGAAAAAAAATATAGGCAAAAAAAATAAAAAGAAAAAGCAAGCAGAAAAAGCCAAAAGCTCTTAAAACCAAGAGGCAAGAGCAAAAATCCAATAATCCTTAAAGCTGAGTCACAATCTGAAAAGGTTCACCCAATTATGTGTCTGTGGCATTTATGTATCCGGTGGTAATACTGGAAAACAAAGTGCTTAGGGCCACGGCCAAGACTCATAAAATAGCTGTGTTCAAGAATCATCATACTAAACTAGGAGAATCAATAACACTATCTGAACTCTGAGTTCCTATAGATGCCAATCATTCTGAACCTCAATGGATAAAGTGAGATGCCAAAACTATTCAAGAGGCAAAAAGCTACAAGTCCCGCTCATTTAATTGGAGCTATGTTTCATTGATAGTTTGGAATTTATAGTATATTCTCTTCTTTTTATCCTATTTGATTTTCAGTTGTTTGGGGACAAGCAACAATTTAAGTTTGGTGTTGTGATGAGCGGATAATTTATACGCTTTTTGGCATTGTTTTTAGTATGTTTTTAGTAGAATCTAGTTACTTTTAGGGATGTTTTCATTAGTTTTTATGTTAAATTCACATTTCTGGACTTTACTATGAGTTTGTGTGTTTTTCTGTGATTTCAGGTATTTTCTGGCTGAAATTGAGGGACTTGAGCAAAAATCAGATTCAGAGGTTGAAGAAGGACTGCTGATGCTGTTGGATTCTGACCTCCCTGCACTCAAAGTGGATTTTCTGGAGCTACAGAACTCAAAATGGCGTGCTTTCAATTGCGTTGGAAAGTATACATTTAGGGCTTTCCAGAAATATATAATAGTTCATACTTTGGCCGAGTTTAGATGACGTAAAAGGGTGTTGAACGCCAGTTCTACGCTGCTGTCTGGAGTTAAACGCCAGAAACACGTCACAAGCCAGAGTTGAATGCCAGAAATACGTTACAAACTGGCGTTCAACTCCAAGATTGACCTCTACACGTGTAAGATTCAAGCTCAGCCCAAGCACACACCAAGTGGGCCCCGAAAGTAGATTTATGCATCAATTACTTACTTCTGTAAACCCTAGTAACTAGTTTAGTATAAATAGGACTTTTTACTATTGTATTAGACATCTTTGATCAGTTTTATGCTATCTTAGACTTTCATGGGGGCTGGCCATTCGGCCATGCCTGGACCATTATCACTTATGTATTTTCATACGGTAGAGTTTCTGCACTCCATAGATTAAGGTGTGGAGCTCTGCTGTTCCTCAAAGACTAATGCAAAGTACTACTGTTTTTCTATTCAATTCAACTTATTCCGCTTCTAAGATATTCATTCACACTTCAACCTGAATGTGATGAACGTGACAATCATCATCATTCTCCCACGAATGAGTATCTCTTGGATCTCTTAATCAGAATCTTCGTGGTATAAGCTAGATTGATGGCGGCATTCATGAGAGTCCGGAAAGTCTAAACCTTGTCTGTGGTATTCCGAGTAGGACTCTGGGATTGAATGACTGTGACGAACTTCAAACTCGCGAGTACTGGGCGTAGTGACAGACGCAAAAGGAGGGTGAATCCTATTCCAGTATGATCGAGAACCTCAGATGATTAGCCGTGCTGTGACAGAGCATTTGGACCATTTTCACAAGAGGATGGGATGCAGCCATTGACAAGGGTGATGCCTCCAGACGATTAGCCATGCAGTGACAGCGCATCGAACCATTTTTCAGAGAGGATTAAAAGTAGCCATTGACAATGGTGATGTCCTTACATAAGCCAGCCATGGAAAGGAGTAAGATTGATTGGATGAAGACAGCAGGAAAGCAGAGGTTCAGAGGAACGAATGCATCTCTATACGCTTATCTGAAATTCTAACCAATGAATTACATAAGTATTTCTATCCTTGTTTTCTATTTATTATTTATGTTCGAAAACTCCATAACTATTTTATATCCGCCTGACTGAGATTTACAAGGTGACCATAGCTTGCTTCATACCAACAATCTCTGTGGGATCGACCCTTACTCACGTAAGGTTTATTACTTGGACGACCCAGTGCACTTGTTGGTTAGTTGTATCGAAGTTGTGAATGAAAAATGATTTATTAAGACGTGCGTACAGAGTTTTTGGCGCCGTTGCCTGAGATCACAATTTCGTGCAATAGTGCGCAACGCGACCGCATCACTCATGCGATCGCGTCACATTGCGAAAAACACTTCCCACGCGACCGCGTCATTCACGCGGCCGCGTGACCTGGAGATCGGCGTAAAGATCCAACGTCCAGAAAGTTAGGCTGGAATCGTGCGGCCATTGTGTGTTTCGCACAAATGACCCACGCGATCGCGTCCCTGATGCGATCACGTCACTTGCACAACACACATCCCACGCGACAGCGTGAGCGACGCGATCTCGTCGCATAGGATTGCACAACACCAAAAAAGGAGATAGAGAGTTGCGCTGAAATGACGCTGGATTCGTACGTTTAGCACAATTTCCAGCGACGCGATTGCATACCCCAGGCGATTGCGTCGTTCACTCTTTTCCCATTCCATGTGATCGCGTGCCCCACGCGATCGCGTCAACCAACTTTTCGCCCCAACCACGCAACCGCGTGCCCCACAAGCGATTGCGTGGATTCAAATTATAACCCCCCAGTCACGCGAACCCTATCAGTCGCGCCCCCCTCCCCAAACCCCTCCAATTCCTCTCTTCTTCCCCAACCACCAACCACCACCCAGCCACCATCACCGCCACCGCCAGATGCTGCCGACCACCTAGACCCCGCCGCCACCCACCCCCCTTCCTCCTTCCCCCTCCTTTTTTCTTCTTCCTTCTTCTTCCCCCCCTCTCTGCCACTGCCTCTTCGCGACCACCTCCCACCACCGCCGCCGTCACCGCCCAGCGCCACCCACGCCCCCTTCCTTCCCCTATTACCCCATACCCCTATTACACCACCCCCTTTCCCTCCCTTCCTTCGCACAGCACCCACCGCCGCCGCGCCGGAAGCCACCGCCGCCACGCCGGACGCCACCGCCGTCATCCCCAGCCACCTCTCTGCCCCACTCTCTCTCTCACGCCTACCAGGTTCCGACGAACGCCACCCTTCTATCCTTCGTAGTTAATTCATATTTTTTCTGTTTATGTTCGTCATTAGGCTAGTTAGATATGCATGTTGTAGTGGATTTTAGGTTGTTAGGTAGCCTAGGATGTGGTTAGTGAATTTAGGTCTGTTTAATTGCACTGTTCCTGTTTCTTGTTTTATTCTGCTGTTGCTGTGATGATTGTAATGTTCATATGCTGTACTTTCTTGTTTCTTGCTACTCTATACACTGCATTTTCATGTTTATATTCCCTATATGTAATTGCAGCTTTAATTTTGATTCATATGAACTATTTGATTGCTATTTATTTTCCGGGACAATCCAATTTTAGTCGGGATGCTGCCCAAATTTCTGTAAAATATTTTCATTCATGTTTTGGTTTTGGCATTTTGAACTCTGCTTTCCTCTGCTTTAACCAAACTAATTCATGACTGCCAGGGCATGCTTTCTTATCCTTTTTGATTTCCTGGTTCATAATTTGAATTTTTGATGTTTGATTCTAATTTTTGCTATTTCTATATCTATTTGAATCATCATCAACCTGTTTTCCTTATTTGGATATGAGTTACTTATAGCTTCTAACTGTGAATACTTGTTACTTGGAATATTTTCATTATGCCACTTACTTTAACCCACTTTTTACTAACTCACTAATGTTAACTTCCTAACTCTTTTTCAATTCTAACCAACCTAACCTTTCAAAACTTCTCTTCTGATTTTCTTTCACTTTCTTTTAACATACTAACCATGGCATGATGTTAATTTTTCTATTTAACATGAATTCAATTACATTTTGGATTGTGCTTTCTTCTTTTCGAACTTTTAACTCCTATTCAATCCTTAATGCACATTTCCTTAGCTCATATTCATTACTCTCCTGCTCCTTTGCCACTATGTGCTTCTTTTGTTAATTGCCTCCTTGTTTTCCTGTTTTTATTATATCCTTGAATTCTGTTTTTCAGGATGTCGGACTCCCACAGAAAAGGGAAAGGAAAGGCAACAACTGGCAAACAGAAAAGAGGAGAAGCCTTTATGTCTATCATAGATCTCATGCATGATGCCTCCTTGCGGGAGAAAAACTTTACCCCGCAGGAGAAAGCCGACCAGCTTATCCCTGCCACTGATCCAGTAAAATTTGCAAATCGATACTGTGAGGTGAGGTATCCGGTGTTTGCAACCTCCAGGAACCTATAACTGGAGAGGACTTTGAAGATCCCAGAAGAACTCCAGCAATACACCTCTGAGCAAATCAAACAAAGAGGCTGGTTCTTCCTGGAAAGACCCCTGACTGAGGTCAATGCATCTTGGGTTGGGGAATTCTACTGCAATTACTTCAAAACTTCCCTAGATGCAGTGAATCTTAGAGGAAAGTAGATTCTGGTCACTGAAGAGGCCATTGAAGAAGTTCTGAAGCTTCTGCCTAAAACTGATCAGCTGGATGGTTATCAGAGAGCTGAGGAGGATAGGCGCTTCATGCAATTTGATTGGGATGCAGTAAAGGCCCGGATAGCCCTTGACCCGACCATTCCTTGGATTATGGGTCAGAACACCACCATGCCAAAGGGAATCAAGCAGATTTACCTGAATGATAAGGCTCGGCTATGGCATCAGATACTTAGCAACTTCATTATGCCAAGTACTCACGAGACTGAGATACCAGCCGCTATGATCATCCTCCTTTGGTGTGTGATGGAGGGTAAGGACCTGTACCTGCCACGCTTTATCCGGTACTATATGGCCAGGGTCCACGTCCGAGGCACTCTTCCCTTTCCTTATCTGATTACGCAGCTAGGACGTCGAGCTGACGTGCTTTGGGAGGATGCTGATGAAAAGCCACCTGCTGCAGAATGCAAGAAGATTATCCCGCACAGCAGGAACTTTCTGGCTTTGGGCTACAGACCTCCTTCATCACTGCTACTGCTAACACAGCCACACCATCTGCCGTCCCCTCTTCTTCCACAGCTACCCCTGCCACCACCACTGCACCCCCACCTGCCCCAGAGCCCATCTATCATCTAGTGCACCGCCTGTTTCGACAGCTTGACCAGATGGAGCGTCACAACAAGTGACGCTATGAGCACCTGAAGCTGATGATACGCTCTGGCGACATCCCCTCCGAGCCTGACACACCATCCGAGGCATCTGAGGAGGAGGCGAATGATCACGAGGCAGAGACCCATCCACAGAGCGAGGCAGAGCAGGCAGGCACCCAGTAGGCAGCATCACATCAGGAGGCTCCGCCTCAGATTCAGGCTGTAGACCCCGAGATTCCTATCCAATCAGCACTTTCTCTGTAGCAGCCAATTCCTTAGACCACTACCACAGAGACTCCAGCTACCCACCCTTCCAGTGATGACACCCCTTCACACCTTGCTTGAGTGAGCATCGGGGACGATGCTACATTTTAAGTGTGGGGAGGTCGCCATCTCTGGCGTTCTTTTTTGGTGAATCACTACATACTCTTTTTATTTATTTTGCTACTTTTCTGTATTTTTCTTTTTATTTTTATTTTTTATTTTCTCAGTACTATATATATTGCTATTTTTATGTATTTATTCTATGTTGCACTTTAGTTCACAATTTAGCCATTTAGTTTTAGTTGCAATTCTAACTTATTAGTTATAGAAATTGTGGATTAATTAGTATAGTTTACCCTTTTAGCATAAGATAGCTTAGTTTGAATTGAAAAATATAAAAAGGAAGTAAACTAGAAACTTGAACATAATAGAAACAATCCACACAACTTGTATATATAGCATTATATGTTAGTTAGTTAACAACATTTCATCAAGGAGAAACACTAGAACTTTAAAGCCATTCAATATAAGTTTTACATTGAGAATAATGGGAATTTTTAACTAAACCTGCATGACATACATAACTGATAAATGATTTTTGAGCTAGAGAACACACAGCCTGTGAGTTTTGAGCTTAATTGTATGGTTACATTCAAACCATAATATTTTATTCCTGTGTGTTCCGCCCTTCTTCTTTATTCTGATGTTCTTTACTTTGTTTTAATCTATATGTCCGATTATAGAATAGAAATACATACCAAGAGAGTGATTGAGGCCATTATTTGATTTTAGCTCACTTATCCCAAAATAGCCTACCTTTTACATCACCCTTGTTAGCCCCCTTAGCCTTTAAATCCCTTTTATTCTATAAACCACATTACTAGCCTTAAGCAGAAAAACAAAATAAAAATCCCAAGTTGAATCCTTGGTTAGCTTAACATAGGAAATTATGTAAGGTTTGAATGTGGAAAAACCTATTGGGAACATGGATGATAAAAACAAAAGGTAGAAAAATTGAAAAGAATAAAATAATTCAAAATAAAAGTTTTGGGAAGCATGCTCATGTGAAATCAAAATAATTGAATTACCATGTGCATTAAAATATATATATATATATATATATATATATATATATATATATATATATATATATATATATATATATATATATATATATATATATATATATATATATATATATGACTCCTTGAGAATGTGAATTAATTCAACTACATGCAAGCTTTATATATAAGTGAATAAAAATTAGAATTGCATGGTGCATCTAGGTAGTTGCATTTAGATTAGATTGCATTGCATGACATTCCACCACTTCAACCTAACATTACTCTTGGACTTAGCATGAGGATATGCTATTGTTTAAGTGTGGGGAGGTTGATAAACCCATATTTTATGATATATTTTGTGCTTAATCTGAGTGATTTATTCAATCCTTCACCCACTTATTCATATTAGTTGCATGGTTTTACTTTCCCTTCCTTATTATATGATGTATGTGAAAAACATGTTTCCTATGGCTTAAAATTAATTATTTTAATTACCTTTATTTCCATTCGATGCCGTGATTAGTGTGTTGAGTAGTTTCAGATCTTCTAAGGCAGGAATGACTTAAAGGATGGAAAGAAAACATACAAAAATGGAAGGAAAGCACAAAACGGAGTCTGTGAAGAAACTGACATCCACGCGATCGCATGGGCGACGCGGCCGCATACCAAGCGCGAAGAAGCAGCGACGCGGCCGCATGACTGACGCAACCGCGCGCCTTAAGCAGAACACATATGACGCGGTCGCATGACTGACGCGACCGCGTGACAAGGAAAACTCTGAATGATGCGACCGCGTGACCCACGCGGACGCGTGACAGAAGCCAGGTACCAGAAATTGCAGAAAACGCTCCCAGCGAATTCTGAAGCCCTTTTTGGCCCAAATCCAAGTCCAGAAGGCATAGACCAGAGGTTATGAAGTGGGGGAATGCATCCATTCAAGGGGAGACCACTTTAGTTTAGTTTTCATGATTTAGATTTAGTTTTGAGAGGGAGATTCTCTCCTCTCTCTTAGGATTAGGATTTAGGATTTCTCTTAGTTTTAGGAGTGACTCTCGATCCCAGGTTCAATGTTCTTTTACTTTATATTTATCTCTTACTTTCAGATACTTTAATGCTTATATTAGTTATGTTGCCTATTTGGCTTATGCTACATTCATGTTACAGATTACTCTTTTGAATTAATGTTATTTGAGGTATTTCAGTTTAATATTGCTTTCTCTTATTTATATTATTGTTATTCCCATCTAAAGACATTTTTATTCCAGTAGATTTACTTTCCTCTCTTTTGGTCTTGGTTAAGAAATCAGTAATTCAGGAGTTATCAAACTCAAACATGAATGGTAATTGTTATCTTTGTTAATTGAATTGAACTTCAATAATCTCAATCTTTTCTTAGGAAATAAATAGGATTCGAAGATCAAACCAATTAATCCCTTGACCTTCCTTTATCTTGGTAAGGGTTAACAAAGTGGAATTAAGATTCAATTCTCATCATCATTGATAAGGATAACTAGGATAGGACCTCTAATTTCTCATACCTTGCCAAAAGTTTATTTACAATCATTTATTTATTTTACTTGCCATTTAAATTACTTGCTCTTCATTTACTTTAATTGCTAATTAAACTATTCCCTCCTCATTCTCAAAACCCCAATTTACAATCTCCATAACCAATAATAAGAACATACTTCCCTGCAGTTCCTTGAGAAGACGACCCGAGGTTTGAATACTTCGGTTATCAATTTATTTAGGGGTTTGTTACTTGTGACAACCAAAACGTTTGTACGAAGGGATTTCTGTTGGTTTAGAGACTATATCTACAACGCGACTATTTTTATGAAATTCTTTACCAACATAAAATCCTAACGTCAAGAAACTATAGCAAATTATATATCATTTTGAAGCCCCGGATGTTAGCTTTACGCAACTAGAACCGCATCATTTGGACCTCTGTAGCTCAAGTTATGATAGATTTAGTGCGAGAGGGTCAGGCTGGACAACTCAGCCATTCCTTCAATTTCTTGCATTCCTTCCACTTTTGCATGCTTCCTTTCTGTTCTCCAAGCCATTCCTGCCCTGTAATCCCTGTAATCACTTAACGCACATATCACGGCATCTAATGGTAATAAGAGAGGATTAATATTAGCAAATATAAGGCCAAAAAAGCATGTTTTCAATCATAGCACAAAATCAGGAAGGAGAATGTAAAGCCATGCATTTTGTATGAACAAGTGTATGAAAGATTGATAAAATCCACTCAATTGAGCACAAGATAAACCGTAAAATAGCGATTTATCAGTGAGAACAACATATCATGCGTACACGTGGGTCATGCGTATGCGTGGTCATGCATGTTGGCTCATCACGCGTACGCATGGCTACTCGCACATGCGTAGTTTAAAATGTCACGCCACGCGTACGCGTGGGCCACGCGTATGCGTGGTTGTACGTTTTCCAAAAAAATAGCAGATTGTCCAGAAAGCTGCAACACCAAAATTTAACCCCTGCATATCCATCTTTTTCACCCAAACTTCCGTCGTCCATAACTTTCTCTACAAAATTCTGTTTTTCACAAACTTTATATCCATCTCAAGCTTATTGAACATTCTATAATTTAAAACAAACCTCATTTGCATTCAAAATTTGAGGAGTAAGTTATGGACTTCCAAAATTCATCAAAAATTACTTTTTACCAACTCACATCCAAACCTCATTTTTTTGCCAAAACCACATTTTCCTTTCAAACCTTATCTCCACTCAACTTAACATACCACAACCATCAATATAATCAGCCCTTAACCATAGCACGACAATTCTAGCAACCTTAGCTCAATAACATCATATTCCACCCAATTTTCAAGTTTAGCCACAAACCACATATTACTATACATACTCATTTTACCATCCTTATGAAATTCTTCAACCCTCATTACAATATTAATCATCAAGTTAATACCAACAAGTCCAAATAATACCATTCACTATCTCAACCATACCATTATTTTACCACAATTATCAACCCTTCATTCATCACCAACATACAAGCATATATATATATATATATATATACATTTAACTCCCATTATCAATTACTCAACACGATATCACATCAACTTATTCATCAACATCACAAACACTCATCATTTAACACATTTATCCATTTCAACTTATCCTATAGTGCTCTAGCCTAAGTTTTCACAAAACCTTATATGTTAAATGCACAAAACCTAAACCATACATTGGCCGACCACTATATTTAATCCAAGGCAGCCACCAGGTCACAACACAGCCCCTCAAGCTCAAAGAAACCAGCCACAATCTTAGCTTCAATCACCACCAAGCTTCCAAATGCTTACTTTTCAATTCTAATGCTTATATATAAACTTAATTCACATATATATTCCAAATTCAGATTTTAAATAATGAAATCAAAATTGAATTAAGGTTTAGGTGATCCTTACTGTACCCACATGCATAGCAACTCAAGCCAATTAAGCTCCACAGGCTAAATCGAACCTAGAACACCAAATTGGCAAAATCTCACCATAGGATAGAAATTCTGAGATGGAATTGGAGCTTACCGGTGAAATTGATCCGATAGAAGTGTAGAGCTCGACACGCTGGACGCGTGGCCGCTGTAACACCCTACCACACAGGGCCTTATGCTTAAGTCATAAGACAAAGGTGGCGAGGTATTACAACCTCTAAAAGTAAAATTTAGTACATATAGTATTGTGAAGAATGATTATAACTAGGAGCCCTTGAAGAAAATGGATAAAAAAACCGTTAAATAGAAAAGCGTAACACTCCGATCGATAACGTAACAAAACCGATAAAGGATAGACTAACATGAAACAATAAACAAAGGAGGGCCAAAAATACGAATATCAAAACTCAATACCCGGTTTGCGAAGATAACTGGTCTGAGCATACAAGTGTACTTATATAAATATAAACATAGAGTAAGAAACCCAAGGGAAACCCCAAGGACAAATTAACAAAACCTGTTCTCCAAACCAACCTCTAAGAGGAGTCAAACAATATATTTATATACATTATTTAGTGGAGATAATAACTATCTACATAAAACTAAAATAAAGTCCCGAGAAACAAGGATCTTCGCTAATCCGGAAGTCTCCAGTATGCCTCAGTGAGAAGTCTCACGTCTTGCATCTGAAAACCACAAAATCTGCATGGGTGAGAACCGGAGGTTCTCAGTATGGTAACAGTGCCCACATATCTAACATGTAATGTCCTGGGAAAGCCGAAGGCAATCCTAGAACTTTCACCAGATAAATCAAAGCTTATAAATAGACTAAACCATAAATGGCAACTGACTAAGGATTCTTCAGTCTAACTAACATTCCCCTTTCCAAATCATGCAGACCTCCCAACCACCAGCAGTAATATAATATGACGAACACAATTATATCAAATAAGAAGATATACAGATTAGAAATAAATATGACATTTAGATAATTAGCAGGTAATATGCAGTCAATTAGGCAAATCCAAACAATTCACATAGTATGCATATGATGAATGCCTATCCTAATAGCTGATGAGTCTCATCTATCGGTTATAAAGCCAACTCGACAAGTCCTGGTATCTAACCATTGGACTGTCCCTCTGTCGTGCATCCCCAACTCGAGTTATACTCAATCATAAATCATAATTCATATCCAACACCCTCACTGGTGTATATTCACGGGGGCGAGCTCATCCGGAACTTTCACAGTGTCCGGCCACACTTACGATATAGGGTCAGTAGAGTATCGAGTCTCCACCTAGAGCACATAGTGGCTAGCCACTTCTTTCTTCTAGGGAAACTCGTATCTCAGATGGTGGAAGTACAACATTCACATTTCATTCAATACGCATATATGCAATCATACTCAGCCATAATTCAATAATGGCTCAGCCATATTTCGGCAATAACTCAGCCATTCGGCTCATAATTCAATCCATAACCAGCCAATTCATTAGCAATTACAGCCCTTCGGCTCATGGCATACAAAGCACTTCCACAATCATCCTCTATATCCCATACAATGATCTTTGATCATCATTCATCGTTAAATCTTCCTTTACTTCATCCACAAGTTACCACATTTTCTAGCTCCATCCCATTGCTAGATATATCATAAAGTTTTAAGATATAATGGGTGAGATCGGAGGCTTAGAAGTCTGAAATTTGGCTTTAAAAACTCAAAAATCAACTTTGGGATGAAAACAGGGTCACGCGTGTGCGTCGCCCACGCGCACGCGTGGAATGCATCAAGATACAGTGACGCGTACGCGTCCTCCCCCCCCCAACACGCACGCGTGGATGGGAGAAAAACTAAGTGATGCCTACGCATCAGCCACGCGTTCGCGTGGGTGCATTTTGTGCCCCAGGCACAAAACCAGCACAACTCAGGCACAACTCTCTGAAATTTGGCTGGGCCAATTGAATTCGCTCATCAACGCGTATGCGTGGGCCAAGCGCATGCGTGGGTAGTGAAACTTTGAAAGCGACGCGTGCGCGTTGGCCACGCATACGCGTGGGAGTGCGTTCTGCTAAAAATTTTACTAAGTTAAAAAGCTGCAGAAAGTGCCATTTTCAAAACAACCAATTCCAACCCTTTTTGAAATCAACTAAAACATACCAAAAACCAACCTTAAGCCTCCTCAACTCATACAATAATATTTTCATCAAAAATCACAAACCAACATCCCACAATTTTAACCCATATCAATTAAATAGTCCGATTTCAACACAATATCATGCCATATGTATTTTTCTCATTCCAATTTCCAACAACACCATTTTAAATCAACCATCAATACATACAATCATCACCATCCTCACTCTCAACATGGTCTCACCCACATTTCAACCTCAACCAATCATCAATCATATATCAAAACATGCATACCTCTCATGCATCATACCATCAAAATACCAATATTCATAATCACATATATGACCACACAATATATCTCAACCATTCAACAACAACAACCATTCAATTCCTATCTTAGGGCCTCTAGCCTAAGTTTTCACACCACATTACATTTTAGATACAGGAAACCGAGACCATACCTTAGCTGATTTTCCGCTCAACCCGGAGCACTTTCAAATCACCTTTCCACAAGCTCTCAAAGCTTCAACACCTCCAAGAACATATTTTTATCGCACCAAAGCCTTATTTCCAAGCTTTCTAAAATCTCAACCAAGCTTTAATATTCACATACACACTACCTAAGCCACAAATATCACATTCAAACACAACAACTCAATACCCAACATCATAAACCAACAAATTCCATTAGGGTTGAGAATCTTACCACACCCAAGGATCAAGGAGACAAGATTTCTCTTCTCCTTCAAGCTAGTTGGGTCCTATAACATCAAAGAGCCCAAAATCTCAACACTTTTACCCATTAAATTCGAATTTAAGGCTGAGAAAACTGGACTAATTTCATGGCTTACCTCAAGAACAAAGTAGTGGGTTTAGTAGAGGTCTTCACAATGAACGCGTGGCCGCAAATGGTGCGGCAATCGGAGATCCGAATCAAAAGTTATGGTGGTTTGAAGATCAAACAAAGGTAGAACTTTGGAGGAGTGTTCTTCCCTTCCTTTCCACCATTTTCAGCGTGTGTTTGTGTTTAGTGAGGAGAGAGAGTGCTATTTTTAGGGTTTTAGGTTTAGTTTGGTTGGGCCAAGGGCCCAATATGGGTTCGGTTGGTCCGGTTTAGCCCGTTCGGTCCAATCTTGGGCCGATTTCTACAAAATTGGTATCGAAATTCTCGTCTCAATCTCCTCTATCATATTAAGCCATAAAAATCACATTTTTTGCTTTCTAGAATAAATTCTCATTTATGGATTAATTAGTCATTAATTAACCAGGTTTTACATTCTATACACCTAATTGGGAATTTCGCCTACAAAATTCAAATTCAATTACCTGAGAATAAGTGTGGATAATCAGTCCGCATCTCCGACTCAAGCTCCCAGGTGTGCTCTTCAACACCGGCTCGACTCCATGCAACCGTTTGATACTAGTATCGTCAATTCTGACCGGAGTCACCGGAAGCGTCAAATCTTCTTTTAACTGAAGCAATTCAGGTTCTAACACATGGCTAGCATTAGGAGTATACTTCCGAAGCTGTGACACGTGAAATACGTCGTGCAGGTTCGAAAGGTGGGGTGGTAGAGCCATCTGATACGCCACCGGTCCAACTCTCTCCAGGATCTGAAACGGACCGATGTATCGAGGATTCAACTTCTTCGCTTTAATTGCCCTACCTACTCCTGTGGTTGGAGTAACCTTAAGAAAAACATGGTCTCCTTCCTCAAATTCCAAGGGTTTCTGCCTCTGATCGGCGTAACTCTTCTGTCGACTCTGCGCAGTGAGTATCCTATCTCAGATTTTCTTGACTTGTTCAGTTGTCTCAGCTATCATCTCTGGCCCCAACAAGCTTTTCTCCCCAGCTTCATACCAACATAGTGGATATTGACATTTTCTCCCACACGAAGCCTCATACGGAGCCATTCCGATGCTCGCATGGTAGCTATTATTGTATGCAAACTCTACTAGCGGCATATACCGATCCCAACTCGCCGGTTGGTCCAAAACACAAGCCTTCAACATATCCTCTAGTGTTTGGATCGTCCTCTCAGATTGACCATCTGTCTGAGGATGGTAAGCTGTGCTCAAGCTTAAGCGGGTCCCGAAAGCTTTCTGAAATGCACCCCAAAACCTCAAAGTGAAACGAGGATCTCTATCAGAGATTATAGTAGCATGTACACCATGAAGTCTCACAATCTCTTTTATGTATAACCATTCTAGCTCCTCAAGAGTGTAATTCATCCGAATGGGTAAAAAGTGAGCTGACTTCGTCAGTCGGTCCACGATCACCCAGACAACATCAAAACCGGCCCTAGTTCTTGGCAATCCCGACACAAAGTCCATCGCAATACTTTTCCACTTCCATTGCGGAACTTCTAAAGGTTGCAACATCCCGGAAGGTCTCTGGTGTTTGATCTTTACTTTCTGATAGGTTAAGCACATTGAGACATACTCCGCCACATCATTCTTCATACCCGGCCACCAAAACATTGCCTTTAAATCATAGTACATCTTAGTATTCCCCGGGTGAATAGAGAATCCGCTTTTGTATTCTTCGTTTAAGATATCTTGTTGCAAAGTGCCAACATCCGGCACAATGATCCTATCCTTGAATCTCCATAGCCCATCTTGATCCTCTGACACTCTCCACCATTTTCCTTGCAAAATAGCTGGCAACACCTTCGGTAACACGTCATCGTTTTCATAAGCCTTTAGGAGTTCAGATTTAAAGTCACTTGAGATCTACAATCAACTCAAACACATAGTTCCAGACACTTCTTGAACACCAATCTTCAGACTCTCGAATTCCTTGAGTAACTTCTCTTCTTGAAGCATCATCCAAGCAGCGTACAACGACTTCTGACTTAACACATCTGCCACTACATTGGCTTTTCCCGGATGGTAATTCAACTCAAAGTCATAGTCCTTCAGTAACTCCATCCACCTCCTCTGCCGCATATTGAGCTCTTTCTAATCAAAGAGGTATTTCAAGCTCCTGTGATTAGAGAAGACTCAAAACCTAACCCCATAGAGATAATGCCTCCACACCTTCAAGGCAAACACAACCGCAGCAAGTTCCAAATCGTGCGTAGAATAGTTAACTTCATGAGGTCTCAACTGTCGTGAGGCATACACCACCACATTACGATGCTGCATTAGAACGCACCCTAGACCCTTTAGTGAGGCATCACAGTACACCTCAAATGATTTAATTGGCTCAGATAACACCAACACAGGCGCAGTGGTTAGCTTTTGCTTCAACATTTGAAAGCTCTCCTCACACTCAGGAGTCCAAACAAACGGTGCATCCTTGCGGGTTAACTTTGTCAATGGCAAAGCTATTTGCGAAAAGCCCTTGATGAATCTTCGGTAATAGCCAGCTAAGCCCAGAAAACTCCTTATCTCAGTTACTGAGGTTGGTTTCCTCTACTCCATCACTGCTTCCACCTTAGAAGGATCTATAGCTATCCCCTGTTTACTCACCACGTGCCCTAGAAACTTCACCTCACTCTTCCAGAATTCACATTTAGACAGTTTCGCATATAGCTTCTTTTCCTTCAGTATCTGCAACACGGTCATCAGGTATTCTGCATGCTCCTCTTCAGTCTTGGAATAAATCAGTATGTCATCAATGAAGACAACAATGAATTTATCCAGAAACAAACGGAAAACTCTGTTCATATAATCCATAAATATTGCAGGAGCTTTTGTCAATCCAAAAGACATTACAGTGTACTCGTAATGACCATAACGAGTCCTGAAAGCGGTCTTAGGGATGTCATCACCCCTCACCCTTATCTGGTGACCGGATCGCAAATCGATCTTGGAGAAAACTCCAGCTCCCTATAACTGATCCATGAGATCATCAATCCTTGGCAGTGGGTACTTATTCTTTATTGTGACCTTGTTTAGCTGTCTGTAATCCACACAGAGTCGCATACTCCCGTCATTCTTCTTTACCAGTAACACTGGCGCTCTCCACGGAGAAACACTTGGTCGGATAAACTTCTTACCCAACAGATCCTCTAGTTGAGACTTTAGCTCGGCCATTTCCAGCAGTGACATCCTATAAGGAGCACTCGAGATTAGTCCAGCCCCAGACACCAACTCAATAGCAAATTCAACCTCTCGGTTAGGTGGAAATTCATCAATATCGTCGGGAAACACCTCCGAAAACTCACACACAATCGGAATTTGTTCCAATCTTTGATCATCACCCGAAACACCCGCGGTTAACAACAAAATACCCTGACATTCGGTTCCAGAATAGTTTACCATCATGGAGTTCAAGTAATAATTATTCAACACAATCGGCCCTTTTGTATCTTCCGGCATAAAGTACACCGATTTTGCAGAACAATCGAGCAAAACATGGTTATTAGATAACCAGTCCAAACCCAAGATAAGATCAAGATCGGTCATCGGCAAACAGATTAAATCATGAACAAAATCACATTGCTGGATGACGAACGGACTTTTGTATGGTCTAGAATTTTATGAAAATAATCACATTGTAAGTATAGTTTCTAAACCAACAGAGAATCCTTTCGTACAAAAGTTTGGTTGTCACAAGTAACAAACCCAATAAAATTTATAACCGAAGTATTTAAACCTCGGGTCGTCTCTCAAGGAATTGCAGGAAAGTATGATTTATTATTGGTTATGAAATTGTATCTTTTTGGGTTTTTGAAATAGGGAACAGGAAAATAAATTGGCAAGGAAGTAACTTAATTATCATGAACACCAGTGCAAGGTATAAGAACTGGAAATCCCATCCTAGTTATCCTTATCAGGTGTGATGAGAATTGTTTATTGCTCCCACTTAGTTAACCCTTACTAAATAAAGAAAAGTCAAGTGGACTACTCAATTTGATTCCTCAAGTCCTAGTCAACTCCTATGGAAAGACTAGCTTTAGAGGAATCTAAATCAATCAGTAAATTCCAATTTTCAATCAACAACTGAGTTTGATAACTCAAGTGTCACCAATTACTCAACCAAAGCAAAGGGGGAAATCTAAATTATTTATATCATAAATAGAAGAAAGCAATCATAAATTTGAAATACCTCAAATTGCATTTAAACATAAATTCAAATCTAACATGAAGAGTTCATAAGCCAATTTGGCAACATAAGTAATTAACAAGTGAAAGCACTAGAATAAATAAAAGTAGAAGAGAAACTAAATTAAAGGAACATTGAACCTGGAATTGAGGAGAAACAATCCTAAAACTAAAATAAATCCTAAATCCTAAAACCTAAGAGAGAGGAGAGAACCTCTCTCTCTAGAAAACTACATCTAAAACCTAAAATTGTGAATATGAATGTTGTATTCATGAATGAATCGATTCCCCCATTTTATAGCCTCTAATATGTGTTTTTTGGGCCGAAAATTGGGTCAGAAACAGCCCAAAAATCGCCCCCAGCGTTTTCTGTTAATTTTGCAGATCGCGCAGGTCACGCGTACGCCTCAGTCACGCGTGCGCGTCATTTGTCGAATTTCCTTGTCACGCGTATGCGTCGTCCATGTGTGCGCATCATCTTGCAGAACTCCATTCCACGCGTACGTGTCGTTGCAGTTTTCTCTATTCCGCGTGCTCACGTGAGCATTGCGTGCGCGTCGGTGCTCACTGGTCATCTCTTTAGTTTCTTGTGTTCCTTCCATTTTTGCAAGCTTCCTCTCCATTCTCTAAGCCATTTCTGCCCTATAAAGCCTGAAATACTTAACACATGGATCACGGCATCGAATGGTATAAAGGAGAATTAAAATATACAAATTAAAGATCTCTAGGAAGCAAGTTTTCAACCATAGAATAAAACTAGGAAGGGAAATATAAAACCATGCAATTAGTATGAATAAATGGGTGAAGACTTGATGAAACCACTCAATTAAACACAAGATAAACCATAAAATAGTGGTTTATCAACCTCCCCACACTTAAACATTAGCATGTTCTCATGCTTAGCTTAAGGTGAAAAAATAAATGAGTAGGGAAAAGTAAGACTCATGCAATGCAATGCAACCTATGTATATGAATGCAACTATATGCTAAAATAATTTTGCCTACTTGGTTAAAAGTAAATAAGTTTTTAATGACAAATATAAATCAAATATCACTAATTAAAATTTATACAGTAAAAACAATTAAACTTGTAAGAAGACGGCTCATAAAAGCAGGGAACATAGAATTAAGTATTGAACCCTCACTGACAGTGTATATGCACTCTAGTCACTCTCGTGTATAGGATAATCACTCTACTCTTCTCTAATCATGCTTTCTAAACCTTGTTCTTCACCTAACCAATCAACAAGTATTTAATGTACCAATGCAAACATCATGAGGTCTTTTCAAGGTTGTAATGGGGCTAAGGTAAAGGTGAGGGTATATATATATGGCTAAGTGAGCTATAAATTGAATCCTTGATTAACCTAAGCTCTTACATATACATATACTCCTTATATTTTTAGAATCATGCCTAGCTACCCAAAGTTTTCCAACTTTTGTACTACATACTCATGCATCAACTTTTCTCTTAACTTTGTATCACACATGCATTGATCTTTTCATTAACTTGCTTAGCATTGGGATAATTTTGTCCCCTTATTCATTTATTTAATTACTTAATTACTTGAATATTTTTGGATTTTTTTTGAAGCATAAAAATATACATAATATTATCAATGCACCTGGATTTTTAATTTTCTGGTCTCACATGAGTAGGTACCCAAATTTCCAATTAATTCATCAATGTAAAAACATAACACATTCTCTTGTTAACCCATGTTCCCACAGCTTTCCCATACTTTATTGACACACAATCTCTATCTTAAGCTAACCAACGATTCAATTTGGGGTATTACTTGTTTTTCTGCTTAAGGTTAGTGATGTGGTAAAATATAGAACAAATGGGATTAAAAGGCTCAAAATGGCTAACAAAGGTAAATGAAAGGATAGGTTATTTGGGATAAGTGAGCTAATAAAATAATGGCCTCAATCATATGCATGCATATAACACATTAAACATTGGACATATAGGATGGAACAAAATAAAGATTACAATCATAGAGAAGCAAACACACAAGAATAAAATATTTATGGTTAAATAGCGTAACCATGTAATTAAGCTCAATTCTCACTGGGTTGTGTGTTCTTAACTTTAAACTATGTTCCAAATACAATCTCCAAACAAGTTTTAAAGAAAAGTTTTGATTTAAAATAGTGAAATTTTCAAAAATAGGGTCTTAAAAAGAAACTTATTATTTTTTAACCAATTAGAACATGCATGCAATTTATCCTATCCTAAACAAAAGAAAAAAAAGAAAAATAAACAATTTATTGGTGCTAAAAAAGAGAGATTACCTCTGGAAGTCAGGTACTGACCGACCTCCCCACACTTAAAGCTTGGCACCGTCCTCGGTGCCATCAGTCAGGAACAAAGGGGGGCTGGTAGCAGCATCTCCATAATCCGGACCATCATGGCTCCCTGTGCTGGTAAATAAAGTGGAGTCCGGGGTGTCTGAATTTTCTTCAGGTGGGTGGTTACCAACAAGCAGCTCCTTGAGGTATGTAAATCGGCGCTTATTACGGTGCTCCCTTTGCTTTCCTTTCCGGTCAAGCCGGTCTAACTTCTCAAGTATCTGATGGAGCAGTTGGTTTGTTGAAGGTGCTTGTGATGTGGAAGGTGAAGGAATATCTTTGGCCGGTTCTGTGCTCCGGTTGATAGTGGCTGCTGGAGGTCTGATATACTTTCCGTTAGGGACGTACTAATCATCCCGTGGAATCATGGCCTTGGTGTCCCCAGCTCTGTAAGAGACTCCGGCTGCTGAGACTAGATCTGAAACCAAGGCGGGAAAAGGTAGGTTACCAGCAATCTGTACGTGTCCCATAGCATGCCGAATGTGTCTTGGTAAATTGAGGTGCTGGTCTGTAAGGATACACCAGAGTAGAACAGCCATGTCTGCAGCGAAGGAGGACTCGTGAGTGCTCGAAAAAACGTAATGGGACATAATCTGTGCCCATACTTGAGCCTCCAAGGTGAGTGCTGAAGCCAATATGCCTTTAGGTCGAGATCGATGGTATCCATAGATCCATCTACTGCCAGGTTATGTTATAACTCTGAGAATGGCGTCCCAGTCAAATTGGTATGTCTGGCATTTGAATGAGGCTTCTTGGAATGCGTCCAATCCTTCTAGAGCAGGGGGAAGATCTAAAGCTTACTAAATGGCCTCTTCAGTTATAGGAACTTGCTTCTGACGGACATAGACAGACTGCAGAGTTGGCATGTGAAAATTGGAGTAGAATTCAACTACCCATGAAAGGTTAACCTGCCATGGCTGTCGCCATAGGAATCCCCATTGTCTTCGTTCAATTCGGGGCTCAACAAATTCAACAATGTTGGTCGGGAGGACGAGAAGGTATTCATTATTATAGTTCCTCTCTGCCAGGATAGGGAACATCTGCTCACAGTAACGGTTAGTGAACCGCACAGTGTCCTTTGCTGAAAAGGCTTTTTCTTTTTCATCGACCTTGATGATCCTCTTGATTCGCTTTGTTGAGGGCCTTACTGCTGTTGAAGATGGCTCTGCAGTGAGTGCTCTTTTTGTTCCTTTCCTTGTTGGTGGTTTGGAAGTAGCTTTCTCTTTACCCTTTTTGGTGGCCATCCTAAAAAAGGAAAAGGAAAGTAATATGTAAAGCTAAGGGTTCGAGCAAGGAGGAGAACAATACAAGTGATAATCAATGCACGGTAAAGAAGGATGTCGTTAACACATGGTCGCGACTACATGTGAGAAGTTCATCAATGGAAATATAGCAAGTGCATGTGATGGCAAGTAGATGCAAGATGTTTATTGGCATGATGGCAAAGGCATGAGTAGCATAGATCAAGCATCAAATGCCCAATTTGATTACCAAGTGTTTCAAACTAACAACCTGTTTATATTGACAATTATATTCAATTAATAATATATAAAAAGGGTTTTGTGAAAAATAGGCATTAGAGTAGTAGAATAATTTAGAAATAATGCACAATGCCATACAGGATTTTTCACAAACACTTAGCATGCATGGTAAATATGTTATTGAAAGTATTGAATTTAAACATGCAAGTAACCCTAAAATAATTAATAATTGTCAAACAACTTCTAAACAGTCCACAAGCAATTATAGAAGAAAATAATCACCCAATTAAATTTCTAACACCAATTAAAATAATGTAAAAAGAAAAAGAAAGAAAAAAAAGGGAACATAGAGTATGAAAGTAAAAAGAAAAAGAAGAAGAAAACAGAAAATAATAATAATAATAATAATAATGGAAAAGTAAAAAGGGAAGAAGAAAAGAAAAGAATCTTGAGAATGGATATGAAAAAAAGGGGAGAAAAAGGTAAAAAGTAAGAAGGGATAAAGAAGAAAGAAGGAAGAAGAAAGAAATAAGAAGGGAGAAAAGAAAAATTAGGATTTGGGGAAGAAAAGATAAGATTTCTGGCACTGATTTGGATAAGCTGTGCGGCGCAGGCGACGCAGACGCGTGGAGCATGCGTTCGCGTGATTAGCGCTATGTTCAAGTGACGTGGACGCGTGAGTCATGCTTTCGCATGAAATGAACTGTGCCATTGACGCGAGAGCAGCCTCGCATACGCACAACTCTCTATTTCGTTCGCATATTGCAAAAATTTTGGGTGACACGTGCGCGTGGGTGACGTGCACGCGTGAATGGCTTTATTTTGAAGAATGACGCGGACGCGTGGGGCATGCGTTCGCGTGATAGGGCTTGTGCTTCTAGCACCATTCCAGCCCCACTCCATCATAACTCTTTGCCATACACCTCTTTACGTCAATTTTGCAGGGTCACGCGTGCGCATGGGCGACGCGCACGCGTGGGAGGATGATTTTTCAAATGACGCGGATGTGTAAGGAACGCATTTGCGTGGGCATGCTTGTGCCTAAGGCATGCCTCTAGCCACGCTCCCGCGTGACTCTCTGCTTCTTTTCTTCTTGTTTCGAATGCACATATGACGCGGACGCGTCAGCGACGCTTGCGCATCGTGTGTTTATTATTATTATTATTATTATTATTATTATTATTATTATTATTATTATTATTATTTTGTATGCAGAATGCAGGTGAATATGCAGAAATTGTGAATGAACACTAAGAAAAATAAAATAAGACTAAGAATAAAACAAAATAAAATAAAACTAAGACTGAAAAGGAATGACCATACCATGGTGGGTTGTCTCCCACCTAACACTTTTAGTTAAAGTCCTTACGTTGGATATTTGGTGAGCTCCTTGTCATAGTGGCTTGTGCTTGAACTCATCTTGAAACTGCCACCATGCTTGGACTTCTAATAAGCTCTGTCTATTCCATGTAAATTTCCCAAGCCTTGATGGAGTTCTTCACAAGCTTTGGGCTCCCAACGTTGATATTCTTGTATACCGGGATCCCAAATCTTGATTCTACACCCGTCTTCAAGTTGATCATCATGGTTCCATCTGGGTGGCAAGCACTCTGAATTCTCTACGGAGTACCAAACTCTTCTTTTAGATTTAACCAAATTATCACCAGTTGAGCTCTTACATCTATCTCTTGAAGTATCAACTTTGATGAGCCTTGATTTGCAACTCCAACCAGTAAACATCCTTCTCTTACGCTTAATGCCACAAAGTCTCCTAAGTTGGCCATCTGTTTTAAGAACACCATATTCAGGTGGAATGGTAAGGCGAATAGAGACAAGCCTTATCCACTCAAATGAAGGAGTAGGTGGCAACCTAGGTGGAGAAGTCTCCAACGTTCTTGACAAAGCATACTCGACTCCCGTCCGCCCTTTTCTAAGAATTTCCGCTTCCACATCATTCTCAGACTCGATCAGAGAAGAGTCTTCATATTCAAGGAGTTCATTTGCGGATGTAGATTTATCACTAGGAGGACTTGATGCATGATCCTCATCACCAAGGGAACTTACTTCTTAATCCATCCCATCCAAGTCTTCATAAGGAATATGCCATGGAGGTTGTGCACTGGCCTTCTTGACATCAATTTCAATCTTATTGGAGGAGTACTCTACAATTCTAGATTCTCATAGAGGTTCAGCATCTCCTAAATCTTCGACTACTTCTTCCTCTGCAACTATTATGGCTTCCTCCACTTATTCCAATACAAAGCCATGTTCCTCATTGTCCATCGGAGTTTCTAGTGTCTCCTTCATGCTACGCTCTTCTTTTGATTCTCCACATGTAGCCATGGGAGTACTTTGAGTGCTCAGATGTTGGGAAGCTAATTGATTTACTACCTCGGTTAAGGCAGTCGCAAATTCTAGTACTCCCCGTTCCATCTCTCTTTGCCCTTGAAGAAGAACACCAAGAGTGTCATGCATTGAAGGTTGAGGTGGATATGAGGGCTCATTACTTGGGAGGAAAGGTTCATGATAAGAGGGTGGTTCATAGAATGTGGTGGTTCATCACTCTCCATCTTTTCCACTTGTTGCATATCACACTTCAATTCCTTGTTCTCAAGTTGAGATTCTTTAGCCATGAAAGCTTCGGGTGCTATTTGGTTTACCGCTCGGTCCAATTGACGCAGAGTTGCTTGAAATTGATCCACTGTTTCCTTGAGATAATTTCTTGACTCTTGTTCGGCTTGGATATCATAAGTAGGACCATAAGGCTCTTTGATTGATGGATATTGATGTGGTGTATATGGAGGTGGTGGTTCTTGGGAGTAATTGGGTTGGAATTGGGGTGGATCTATGTATGGCTCATATGGCTCATAGGGTGGTTGATATGGTGGATAAGGGTTAGGATCATGTGATGGTGTTTGGTAGTAGAGGGCTTGTGAGTATGGTGGTTCAAAGTTATGTTGGGGAGGTGGTTCATAAGCATATGGTGGGGCTTGTTGGTAACTACAAGGGGGTCCACCATATTCATCATCTTGGTACGCTCCCTGGAATGGCTCTTGACCATAGTAATTTGGTGGAGGTGGTTTGTCACGAAAGGGTCCACCATAACTATTGTCTTGTATTCATCACAGAATGGTTGTTGGTGATAGCGCATTGGAGGGGGTTGTTGCCAAGAGGGTTGATCCAATCCTTGTGACTCCTTCCATCTTTGATTCTTCCAACCTTGATGCCTATTTTCATTATAGTTTCCATTCCTTACAACAACATTGGAACCAAACTTGAAGCGATGGGGGTGAGAACTCATAGTAGCTAATAAAAATTAAAAACAAAAATAAAAACAAATAAACAAGCAAAATAAAATATTTACAATAACCAATAATAAGGCACACAATTGCAATTCCCCGGCAACGGCGCCATTTTGACGAACGGACTTTTGTATGGTCTAGAATTTTATGAAAATAATCACGTTGTAAGTATAGTTTCTAAACCAACAGAGAATCCTTTTGTACAAAAGTTTGGTTGTCACAAGTAACAAAACCCAATAAAATTTATAACCGAAGTATTTAAACCTCAGGTTGTCTCTCAAGGAATTGCAAGGAAGTATGATTTATTATTGGTTATGAAATTGTATCTTTTTGGGTTTTTGAAATAGGGAACAGGAAAATAAATTGGCAAGGAAGTAACTTAATTATCATGAACACCAGTGCAAGGTATAAGAACTAGAAATCCCATCCTAGTTATCCTTATCAGGTGTGATGAGAATTGTTTATTGCTCCCACTTAGTTAACCCTTACTAAATAAAAGAAAGTCAAGTGGACAAATCAATTTGATTCCTCAAGTCCTAGTCAACTCCTATGGAAAGACTAGTTTTAGAGGAATCTAAATCAATCAGCAAATTCCAATTTTCAATCAACAACTGAGTTTGATAACTCAAGTGTCACAAATTACTCAACCAAAGCAAAGGGGGAAAAATCTAAATTATTTATATCATAAATAGAAGAAAGCAATCATAAATTTGAAATACCTCAAATTGCATTTAAACATAAATTCAAATCTAACATGAAGAGTTCATAAGCCAATTTGGCAACATAAGTAATTAACAAGTGAAAGCACTAGAATAAATAAAAGTAGAAGAGAAACTAAATTAAAGGAACATTGAACCTGGAATTGAGGAGAAGCAATCCTAAAACTAAAATAAATCCTAAATCCTAAAACCTAAGAGAGAGGAGAGAACCTCTCTCTAGAAAACTACATCTAAAACCTAAAATTATGAATATGAATGTTGTATTCATGAATGAATCGATTCCCCCACTTTATAGCCTCTAATCTGTGTTTTCTGGGCCAAAAACTGGGTCAAAAATAGCCCAGAAATTGTCCCCAGCATTTTCTGTTAATTTTGCAGATCGCGCAGGTCACGCGTACGCGTCAGTCACGCGTGCGCGTCATTTGGCGAATTTTCTTGTCACGCGTACACGTCGTCCATGCGTGCACGTGATAAACCACTATTTTATGGTTTATCTTGTGCTCAATTGAGTGGATTTTATCAACTCTTTACCCACTTATTCATACTATTTGCATGGTTTTACTTTTTCCTTCCTGATTTTGTGCTATGATTGAAAACATGCTTCTTTGGCCTTAAGTTCCCTATGGTTAATCCTCTCTTATTACCATTAGATGCCTTGATATGTGCGTTAAGTGTTTTCAGAGATTTCAGGGCAGGAATGGCTTGAAGGATGGAAAGGAAGCATGCAAAAGTGGAAGGAATACAAGAAGTTGAAGGAACTGCAAAGCTGTCAGCCTGACCTCTTCGCACTCAAACAGCTATAACTTTAGCTACAAAGGTCCAAACGATGCGGTTCCAGTTGTGTTGGAAAGCTAACGTCCGGGGCTCCGATTTGATATATAGTTTGTCATAGTTTCTCTGATGTGAGGTGACGCGAACGCACGCTCCACACGGACGCGTCGCAGTGCCAAAAATCAGCGTGGCAGATTTCTTCTCCAGCGATTTCTGGGCTGTTTTCGACCCAGTTTGCGGCCCAGAAAACACAGATTTAAGGCTATAAAGTGGGGGAATCTATTCATTCATAATCATCAGCTCATAATACACAATTTTAGGATTTAGATGTAGTTTTTAGAGAGAGAGGTTCTCTCCTCTCTCTTAGGATTAGGATTTAGGATTTTTATTATGTTTAAGCTATGATCTCTTCATTCTAGGTTCTATGTTCCTTCAATATTTATTTTCTACTTTTATTTACTCTAATACTTTTATTTGTATTTGATTTATGTTGTCCAATTGACTTATGAACCTTTCCATGTTAGAGTTGAATTTATGTTTAGACGTAATTTGATGTGTTTCAGATTTATGAATGCTTTTAATTTAATTTAGAATTTTTCCTTTTGGCTTTGGTTGAGTCATTGGAGATACTTGAGTTATCAAACTCATTTTTGATTGAAAATTAGAATTCTTCAAGAATTAATTCGAGTTCCAATAACTCTAGCCTTTCCCAAGGAAAGACTAGGACCTGAGGAATCAAAATTAATTCATCCACTTAACTTACCTTCATAGTTAGAGGTTAACAAAGTGGGAGAAAAATCCAATTCTCATCACAATTGATAAGGATAACTAGGATAGGACTTCCAGTTCTTATACCTTGCCAAGAGATTTTATTATTGTTAATTTATTTTACTTGTCATTTAAATTACCTGTTCCTTACTTTCAAAACCCCCAATTTACAAGACTCATAACCAATAATAAGAACACCTCCCTGCAGTTCCTTGAGAAGATGACCCGAGGTTTGAATACTTCGGTTTATAAATTTTATTGGGTTTGTTACTTGTGACAACCAAAACGTTTGTGAGAAAGGACTTTTGTTGGTTTAGAAGCTATACCTACAACGAGGATTTATTCTGCGAATTTCTAGACCACGCAAAAGTTCTTTCTTCAGCACGTCATCTTGCAGAACTCTATTCCACTCGTACGCATCAGGCACGCACACGTGTCACTGCAACTTTCTCCATTCCGCACGCTCGCGTGAGCCATGCGCGCGCGTCGGTGCTCGCTGGTCATCTCCTTAGTTTCTTGTGTTCCTTCAATTTTTGTAAGCTTCCTCTCCATTCTCTAAGTCATTCCTGCCCTTTAAAGCCTGAAATACTTAACACACGGATCACGGCATCGAATGGTATAAAGGAGAATTAAAATATACAAATTAAAGATCTCTAGGAAGCAAGTTTTCAACCATAGAATAAAACTAGGAAGGGAAATATAAAACCATGCAATTAGTATGAATAAGTGGGTGAAGACTTGATGAAACCACTCAATTAAACACAAGATAAACCATAAAATAGTGGTTTATCACTGGACCCTAAATGAAACTTGCGGGAATCCTAGCCTAGTTATCATGGCTTCATGGGTGGCATTATACACCTTTAGGTCATAACCTAAGACTACAATCTTCAACCCTAACTCACTAGCTTTCTCAAATACAATGAATGAATGTGTTGCTCTCGAATCAAATAAAGCATTTAAAATTTGACCAGCTATTTCACAATTACTTCGGATAAGTGTCTCGGATCCCTCGGCACCTATAGCTGAGGTGGTGAACACCCGACCAGACTGCTGTGTTTTCCCTGGACCTTGCTTCTGCTTCTCCGGACAGTTTGCGGCATTATGCCCTGCCTTACCACAAGAATAGCACAAGCCCCATCCGGCCTTGCACGTGGCTCTCGGATGGTGACTCCCGTACCTAGCACAAGTTTGCTCATTCTGAGGCTGCTTCCCAAACCTTTTCCCTTGGGAGTTATTGTTGTTATTAGGCCTCCTGAAAAAGCCTCCCCGCTTGAAAGGCGGTCCTCTAGGAGCAAAGCTTTTCCCTCGGTTCTGTGGAAATGGTCTCCTATGGCTTCCTCTCTCTGTAGCTGCCTTTTTCACACACCCTTCAACAGCCCTACTCTTATTCACCAACTCTGAAAATGTTCTGATCTCCATTGGTCCCACTGAGCTAAAGATATCGCTCAGGAGCCCTCCTTTATACTTAATGCACTTCCATTCCTCGAAGTCTCCCGGAGCTCCCTGACACATACGGGAAAACCTGAATAGCTCCCCAAACTTGTCTGTATATTCAGATACGGACATAGCACCCTGCTTGAGCTGTAGTAACTCTAGTTCCTTGGCCGTCCTAGTAGAATTCGGAAAGTACTTCTTATAGAACTCCTCCTGGAAGGCATCCCAGATGATAGGGTCATCACCGTGCTACAGGAGACGTCGGACTCCTTGCCACCAATGCGATGCTTCTCCAGTGAGCAGATAGGTAGCAAACTCAACACACTGCCCTTCAGGTACCATCTGCGCTTGTAATGCTCGCTCCATAGCCTAAAACCAGGTATCGGCTTTAGTCGGGCTAGTGGTTCCTTTAAACTTAGGTGGATTAACCTTCAAGAAGGTTGCCAGTGTCATCGGGCCCTGAGTCCCACTGAAAGAGCAAAACTCTCGCGCGATCTAGAATTTTCTAAAAATAAATTCCCGTTGTAACTATAGCTTCTAGACCGACAAGAATTCCTTCCTTACAAAAGTTTTGTTTGTCACTTAAGCAAACCCAATAAAATTGATAACCGAGTATTTAAACCTTGGGTCGTCTTCTCAAGGAATTGCAGGGAGGTATGATTTATTATTAGCTATGGAAAAGGTAGAATTTTGTTTTGGGTTTTTAAAATAAGGAACAAGTAATGTAAAATAACAAGTCGTTAAAATAATAACTAATAAAGCTCTTGGCAAAGTATGAGAATTAGAAGTCCAATCCTAGTTATCCTTATCGATGGTGATGAGAATTGAGTTTTAATCCCACTTAGTTAACCTTTACTAAAGCAAAGGAAAGTCAAGTGGACTAATTAGTTTGATCTTCAGGTCCTAGCCAATTCCTAAGAAAGGACTAGAGTTATTGGAATTCAATTCAATTAGAAAAAATAACAATTAACAATCACGATAAGCTTGATAACTCAAGAGTCTCCAATTGCTTAACCAAAGCCAAAAGGGAAAATTCTAAATTAAATTGAAAACATCATAAATAGAATAAAGCAATCATAAATCTGAAATACCTCAAATTACGTTCAAACATAAATTCAAATCTAACATGGAAATGTTTATACGCTAAATTGAAAAGATAAATATCAATTAAAGTAATAAAATAAAAGTAGAAAAATAAATTAAAGGAACATTGAACCTGTGATGAAGAATAAATAATCCTAAATCCTAAAACTAAATCCTAAGAGAGAGGAGAGAGCCTCTCTCTCTCTCTCTAAAACTACATCTAAATTATGAAAAGTGAATAATGGAAGATATCTGAGTTATCTCATGAGTGGATGCATTCTCTCACTTTATAGCCTCTAATCTGTGTTTTCTGGGCCGAGAACTGGGTCAGAAACAGCCCAGAATTCGCTGGTTTCGAATTCAAACATGCTGGTTTTTTGCCACTGCGATGTGTCCTCGTGGATCACGCGTTTGCATCACTTATCGTCGAGGCAACTATGGCAAATTATATATCGTTCTGAAACCCCGGATGTTATCTTTCTAACGTAACTAGAACCGCATCATTTGGACCTCTGTAGCTCAAGTTATAGTCGATTTAGTACCAAGAGGTCAGGTTGGACAGCTTTAGCAGTTCCTTCAGTTTCTTGTATTCCTTCTACTTTTGCATGCTTCCTTTCCATCCTCTAAGTCATTCCTGCCCTGTAATCTCTGAAATCACTTAACACACATATCACGGCATCGAATGGTAATAAGAGAGGATTAATATTAGCAATTATAAGGCCAAAGAAGTATGGTTTCAATCATAGCGCAAAATCAGGAAGGAAAATGTAAAACCATGCAATTAGTATGAATAAGTGGGCAAGGACTTGATAAAAACCACTCTATTGAGCACAAGATAAACCATAAAATAGTGGTTTATCAACCTCCCTACACTTAAACATTAGCATGTCCTCATGCTAAGCTCAAGAGAAGCTGTAAAGGAGTGAAGAGGAATGGTAAAATGTATGAAATACAACCTATGTATATGAATGCAACTACATGCAAAATGTTTCTACCTACTTGGTTAAAAGTGAATAAGTTCTTCAAGACAAATACAACCCAAATTCCACTAATTCAAATCGTACAATAAAAAGCAAGTAAACTTGTAAGAAGATAGCTCATGAAAGCAGGGAACATAGAATTAAGCACTGAACTCTTACTGGTAGTGTATATCACTCTAACTCTCAAGTGTCTAGGGTCAATCACTCTATTCTTCCCTAGTCATGCTTTCTCAACCTTGTTCTTCATCTAACCAATCAACAAATATTTAGTATACCAATGCAAACATCATGAGGTCTTTTCAGGGTTGTAATTGGGCTGAAGTAAAGGTAAGGATATATATATATATAAGTGAGCTAACAAAGTGAATCCTTAATTAGTCTAAGATCTCACCTAACATATACATACTTTATATAATTTAAAATGCTTTACCTAGCTACCTAATTTTTTTCCACTTTTGTATTACATGCTTATGTATCAAACTTATTTTTGAATTTTGTCCCATGTGCATCGATTCTTTTTATTTTGCATTTGGGGTAATATTATTTTTTTTTGTATCTCCTTATTTAATTACTTAATATTTTTTTTTCAATGGACATGGTAATTTAATTATTTTGATTTCACATGAGCATGCTTCCCAAATTTTCAAATAACTTATTCAATTTAATTTCCTTTTTTTTCTATCATCCCATGTTCCCATAAAATTTCCCATACTTAAATTATACACAATATCTATCTTAAGCTAACCAAGGATTCAACTTGGGATTTTTATTTTGTTTTTCTGCTTAAGGCTAGTAATGTGGTTATGGAATAGAGGGGGTTAAAAAGCTCAAAGTGGCTAACAAGGGTGACATAAAAGGGTAGGCTTATTTGGGATAAGTGAGTGAAAACAAGTAATAGCCTCAGTCATATGCAAGCATGTAAATACACTAAATAATGGACATATAGAGTGGAACAAAGTAAAGATTGCAATTATAGAGAAGAAAACACACAAGAATAAAATATTTATGGTTAACTAATGTAACCATGTAATTAATCTCAAAATCTCACAAGTTGTGTGTTCTTTGGCTCAAAAACCATGTTCCAAATATAACTTCAAACAAATTTAACACATAGAAAATTTAAATTTTTTTATTAAAATTTTTTTTTTTAAAAAATAGGGTCCTAGAAAGAAAATTTAAATTTTCTTCAAACAAATATAACTTCAAACAAATTTAACACATAGAAAATTTAAATTTTTTTATTTAAATTTTTTTTTTTAAAAATAGGGTCCTAGAAAGAAACTTATTATTTTTCAACCAAGTAGTATTTAAATGCAAATAATCAACTACACATGCAATCTATTATGCAATGCAACAATGAACAAACAAAGAAAATAGAGTATTGGTGTTGAAAAGAATGTAACTAACCCCTGGAAGTCGGTATCGACCTCCCCACACTTAAAGATTGCACCGTCCTCGGTGCATGCTAAGATGTGCAAGTGGATGGGGGTTGTGGTTCCTCAGTTGGGGCTCTTTTTGTTCCTTTCCTTGCCGGTGGTTTGGGAGTAGCTTTCTCTTTACCCTTCTTGGTGGCCATCCTGAAAAGGGAAAAAGAAAGTAACTTTTAAAGCTAAGGGTTAGAGCAAGGAAGAGAGCGGGAAAGATGGTAATCAATACACAATAAAGAAGAATGACGTTAACACATGGTCATGACTACATGTAAAAAGTTCATCAATGAAAATATAGCAAGTGCATGTAATGACAATTAAATGCAAGATGTTTATTGGCATGCTGGCAAAGGCATAAGTAGCATAGATCAAGCATTCCATGTCCAAGTTAGATTACCAAGTCTTTCAAACTAACATGTTTGAATAACAATTATATTTAATTAATAAAATATAAAAAGGGTTTTATGAAAAGCAAGAATTTAAAGTAGTAGAATAAAAGAAATCTAAAAATAGTGCACAATGCCATATGGGCGTTTTCACAAACACATAGCATGCATGGTAAATAAGTTATTGAATGTATTAAATTGAACATGCAAGCAACCCTTTAAAAAGTAATATATAATTGTCAAACAATTCCTTTAATAATCCACAAGCAAAATATAGAAAATAATGACCCAAATAAATTTCTAACACCAATGAAAATAATGCAATGAATGAAAGTATGCAAATAAATTAAATGAAATAGAATGGAAGTGAAGAGGGATGAGAAGTTAAAGAGATGAAGAAGAAGAAAGTAAGAAAAGGAAGAAGGAAGAAGAAAAGATAGAAGAAATTAGAATTAGAAAAGAAAAAGATAAGATAATTGGCGCTGATCTGGATAAGTTGTGCGGCGTAGGCGATGCGAGCGCGTGGGTTATGCGTTCGCGCGGATAGCACTTCTATGAAGTGACGTGAACGCGTGGGTCACGCGTTCGCGTGGAGTGATTTGTGCCATTAGCGCGAGGGCAGCCTCGCGGTCGCGCAACTCTCTGTTTTAAATGCATTTTTGCCAAAAATCTGGGGTGACGCGTTCGCGTGGGTGACGCGATCGCATGGATGGCCATATTTGCAAAACGATGCGAACGTGTGGGGCACGCATTCGTGTGGTAAGGCTTGTGCTTCTAGCACCGTTACAGCCCCATTCCAGCCTAACTTGCTGCCAAACACCCGTTTACGTCAATTTTACAGGGCCACGCATTTGCGTGGGTGATGCGGACGCGTGGGAGGCATTTTTCCCACATGACGCGGACGCGTTAGCGACGCAGTCGCGTGGGCGTATTTGTGCCAAAGGCACGCCTCCAGCCATACTTTCGCGTGACTCTCTGTTCAATTTTCTTTTCTTCAAAATGCACTAGTGACGCAGACGCATCAGCAACGCTGCCGCGTCGCGTGCGTACTTTTTTTTATGCAAAATGTAGAATGCAGTATGCAGATGCTGATGCAGATGTTATGAATAATTCCAGGTTCAATAAAATAAAATAAAACTCAAAAACCAACAAAACTAAATAAGATTGAAAATGGAACGATCATACCACAGTGGGTTGTCTCCCACCTAGCACTTTTAGTTAAAGTCCTTAAGTTGGACATTTGGTGAGCTCTCTGTTATGGTGGCTTGTGCTTGTATTCATCCAAAAATCTCCACCAATGTTTGGAATTCCAATGGCCTCCGGATCCCAAACTAGGCACAGAAAGTCTTCAAGCAGGTTAAAATAAGTGACAAGGCCCCAAGAGTGTTGATTTCTAGACTGAATTCCGGGGTCCCAAACCTTGCTTTTGCACCTGTCTTCTTGTTGATCATTAGTGTTCCAACCGGGTGGCAAGCAATCTGAATTCTCACTAAAGCGGCCAAACAACTTCCTAGACCCATTCAGTTGAGCTTTACACCAACCTTTGAATTTAAACTTTGAGCTTTCCACCATATTGAATCTTGCATGACGACTCCTACCACTAACCATCTCCCGCTTGCTCTTATAGCCACAAAGAGCTCTAAGCTGACCATCTGTCTCAAGCAAAGCATATTCAAGTGACCTAATTAAGGTTAGAGATGAGAGATTTACCCACTTGAATGAAGGGATGGATGGTGATGGCTTTGGGGGAGAGGTCTCCAACAACTTTGGCAAGGTGATTTCCAGCTCCATTCCCTTGAGCTCTTCCTTGACAACTTCCACCTCTTTGCAAGCTTCTTCAATATCAACCTCTTCCTCTTGGTAGCTTTCTTCCAATTCAATCTCTTCTTCATTACTTACCAAGGGCATAGGAGGTTGTGCTTCTTCTTCTTGAATCTCCATCTCAAGTCCAATGGGAGAGGATTCAATTGTAAATAAGAATTCATTAATGATTGAATCCATCTCTTGATCATCCCCTTCAAAGTCTTCAACCATGATATGCTTTGGAGGTTGTACACCCTCCTCAACATCAATTTCAAACTCCTTAGAAGGGGGCTCTATGACTTGAGTTTCCCATGGAGGTTCCGCATCTCCCAAGTCTTCAACTACTTCTTCCTCTTTAACGATCACGGCTTCCTCCAATTGTTCCAATACAAAGTCATGCTGCTCACTGTCCACCGGAGTTTCTAGTGTCTCCTTCATGCTACGTTCTTCAGTAGATTCTCCACATGAAACCGTGGGGTTCCTTGAGTGCTCAGATGTTGGGAAGCTAATTGATTTACTACCTCGGTTAAGGCAGTCGCAAATTCCAGTATATTTCTTTTCATCTTCGCTTGCCCTTGAAGAAGACCACGAAGGATGTCATCCATTGGAGATTGGGGTGGATATGAGGGTTCATTATTTTGGAGAAAGGGTTCATAACAGGAAGGTGGTTCTTTTTGATAAGGATATGGAGATGGTGAATATTGAGGTGGTGGTTCTGGGTGTGGTTCATATATGGTGGTTGGTGTGGTGGATACAGGTTAAGGTCATATGGTGGTGTTTGGTGGTAAGGGGCTTGTGAGTATGGTGGTTCAAAGTTGTGTTGAGGAGATGGTTCATAAGCATATGGCTGGGCTTGTTGGTAACTACAAGGGGGTCCACAATAGTCATCATTTTGGTATGCATCACAGAATGGTTGTTGGTTATAGTGCATTGGAGGGGGTTGTTGACTAGAGGGTTGATCAAATCCTTGTGGCTCCTCCCATCTTTGATTCTTCCAACCTTGATGCCTATTTACATTATAGTTTCCATTCCTTACAACAACATTGGAACCAAACTTAAAGCGATGGGATGAGAACTCATAATAGCAAATAAAAATTAAAAACAAAAATAAAAACAAATTTAAATTAAAAGGTTATTGAAATTCAAATTTTGAATTTGAAAATTAAATTTTGAATTTTGAATTTTTGAATTTTGAAATTTGAAATTTGAATTTTAAATATTGAAATTTGAAATTTGATTTTGAAATAAGATAAGGTTTTGAAAAAGATATGATTTTTGAAAAAGATTTGAATTTTGAAATTTAAAACTAAGATAAGATAAGATAAAAATTTTAAAATAGAAATCTGATTTTTTTTTTTGCAAATTTCGAAAATTCAATTAAAATAAAGAGAAAAGATATTTTTGAATTAAATGAGGAAAGAGAAAAACAATAAAATGACACCAAACTTAAAATTTTTAGATCAAAACGAAGAGAACAACTAAGAACAACTTGAAGGTCAAGATGAACACAAGAACAAATTTTTGAAAAAATTTTTAATAACTAAATAAAAACCAATAACCTCTTAATTTATGAAAAAGCAAAAATAAAAACAAAAATAAAAACAAATAAACAAGCAAAAAGTAAATATTTACAATAACCAATAATAAGGCACACATTTGCAATTCCTCGGCAACGGCGCCATTTTGAAAGAGCGAAACTCTCGCGCAATCTAGAATTTTCTAAAAATAAATTCCCGTTGTAAGTATAGCTTCTAGACCGACAAGAATTCCTTCCTTACAAAAGTTTTGTTTGTCACTTAAACAAACCCAATAAAATTGATAACCGAGTATTTAAACCTCGGGTCGTCTTCTCAAGGAATTGCAGGGAGGTATGATTTATTATTAGCTATGGAAAAGGTAGAATTTTGTTTTGGGTTTTTAAAATAAGGAACAAGTAATGTAAAATAACAAGTCGTTAAAATAATAACTAATAAAGCTCTTGGCAAGGTATGAGAATTGGAAGTCCTATCCTAGTTATCCTTATCGATGGTGATGAGAATTGAGTTTTAATCCCACTTAGTTAACCTTTACTAAAGCAAAGGAAAGTCAAGTGGACTAATTAGTTTGATCTTCAGGTCCTAGCCAATTCCTAAGAAAGGACTAGAGTTATTGGAATTCAATTCAATTAGCAAAAATAACAATTATCAATCACGATGAGTTTGATAACTCAAGAGTCTCCAATTACTTAACCAAAGCTAAAAGGAAAAATTCTAAATTAAATTGAAAACATCATAAATAGAATAAAGCAATCATAGATCTGAAATACCTCAAATTACGTTCAAACATAAATTCAAATCTAACATGGAAAGGTTTATACGCTAAATTGAAAAGATAAATATCAATTAAAGTAATAAAATAAAAGTAAAAAAATAAATTAAAGGAACATTGAACCTGTGATGAAGAAGAAATAATCCTAAATCCTAAAACTAAATCCTAAGAGAGAGGAGAGAGAGCCTCTCTCTCTCTAAAACTACATCTAAATTATGAAAAGTGAATAATGGAAGATATCTGAGTTATCTCATGAGTGGATGCATTCTCCCACTTTATAGCCTCTAATATGTGTTTTCTGGGCCGAGAACTGGGTCAAAAACAGCCCAGAATTCGCTGGTTTCGAATTCAAACACGCTGGTTTTTTGCCACTGCGATGCATCCTCATGGATCACGCGTTTGCGTCACTTATCGTCAAGGAAAATATGGCAAATTATATATTTTTGCGAAGCCCCGGATGTTAGCTTTCCAACGCAACTGGAACCGTATCATTTGGATCTCGGTAGCTCAAGTTATGGTCAATTTAGTACCAAGAGGTCAGGCTGGACAGCTTTAGCAGTTCCTTCAGTTTCTTGTATTCCTTCCACTTTTGCATGCTTCCTTTCCATTCTCTAAGCCATTCCTGCCCTGTAATCCCTCAAATCACTTAACACATATATCACGGCATCAAATGGTAATAAGAGAGGATTAATATTAGCAATTATAAGGCCAAAGAAGCATGGTTTCAATCACAGCGCAAAATCAGGAAGGAAAATGTAAAACCATGCAATTAGTATGAATAAGTGGGCAAGGACTTGATAAAAACCACTCTATTGAGCACAAGACAAATCATAAAATAGTGGTTTATCACCCACTGCCGTCATTGCCATGGTTGTTCATCTGTTGTCCAAGGGCCATAGCAGTGGCCTGCATAGCGGCAGCCATATTCTCCAACGCCGCCATAAAATCTACAAGGTTATTTGGGTTAGCTCCCGGTCCCTGAGTACTAGTACGACCTCTCCCGCAACCTCGACCGTGTCCACGAGGCACCATCTGGTTCCTATACACACCAAACAATCGATGTCAAGTTGATTAATCTCAATATCTGAAGTCTAGTGCTTCAAAGTCCCAAATGCATGCTCATGAATGTTTATGTCAGGTATATCAGTTAGATATTCTAATAGCACATAAACACACATACAGAGAATGCACAGAAGCATAGTCAGTCCGTCCCTCAGGCTCTACAGGAACGAACTGCTCTGATACCAAAATGTAACACCCTACCACATAGGGCCTTATGCTTAAGTCATAAGACAAAGGTGGCAAGGTATTACGACCTCTAAAAGTAAAATTTAGTACATATAGTATTGTGAAGAATGATTATAACGAGGATCTTTTGAAAAAAATAGATAAAACAAAACCGTTAAATAGAAAAGTGTAACACTCCGATCGATAACGTAACAAAACCAATAAAGGATAGACTAACGCGAAACCATAAACAAAGGAGGGCCAAAAATACAAATATCAAAACTCAAGACCCGGTTTGCGAAGATAATCGGTCTAAGCATACAAGTGTACTTATATAAATATAAACATAGAGTAATAAACCCAAGGAAAACCCCAAGGACAAACTAACAAAACTTGTTCTCCAAAACAACCTCTAAGAGGAGTCAAACAGTATATTTATATACAGTATTTAGTTGAGATAATAACTAACTACATAAAACCAAAATAAAGTCCCAAGAAATAAGGATCTTCGCTAATCCGGAAGTCTCCAGCATGCCTCAGCGAGAAGCCTCACATCCTGCATCTGAAAACCACAAAATCCACATAGGTGATAATCGGAGGTTCTCAGTATGGTAACAGTACCCACATATCTAACATGTAATGTCTTGGGAAAGCCGAAGGCAATCCTAGAACTTCCACCAGATAAATCAAAGCTTATAAATAGACTAAACCATAAATGGCAACTGACTAAGGATTCTTTAATCTAACTAACATTCCCCTTTCCAAATCCTGCAGACCTCCCAATCACCAGCAGTAATATAATATGACAAACACAATTATATCAGACAAGAAGATATACAGATAGAAAACAGATATGACATTTAGACAATTAGCAGGTAATATGCAGTCAATTAGGCAAATCCAAACAATTCACATAGTATGCATATGATGAATGCCTGTGCTAATGGCTGATGAGTCTCATCTGTCGGTTATAAAGCCAACCCGACAAGTCCTGGTAGCTAACCATTAGACTGTTCCTCTGTCGTGCATCCCCAACTCGAGTTAAACTCAATCATAAATCATAATTCATATCCAACACGCTCACTGGTATATATTCACGGGGGCGAGCTCATCCGGAACTTTCACAATGTCTGGCCACACTTACGACATAGGGTCAGCAGAGTATCGAGTCTCCACCTAGAGCACATGGTGGCTAGCCACTGCTTTCTTCCAGGGAAACTCGTATCTCAGATAGTGGAAGTACAACATTCACATTTCATTCAATACGCATATATGCAATCATACTCAGCCATAATTCAATAATGGCTCAGCCATAATTCAGCAATAACTTAGCCATCCGGCTCATAATTCAATCCATAACTAGCCAATTCATTAGCAATTACAGCCCTTCGGCTTATGGCATACAAAGCACTTCCACAATCATCCTCCATATCTCATACAATGATCTTTGATCATCATTCATCAATAAATCTCTCCTTACTTCATCCACAAGTTACCACATTTCCTAGCTCCATCCCATTTCTAGGCATATCATAAATTTTTGAGACATAAGGGTTGAGATTAGAGGCTTAGAAGTCTAAAATTTGGCTTTGAAAACTCAAAAATCAACTTTGGGATGAAAACAGGGTCACGTGTGCGCGTCACCCACGCTCACGCGTGGAATGCATCAAGATACAGCGACGCATAGGCGTCCCCCTCCCCCCCACGCGCACGCGTGGATGAGAGAAAAACCAAGTGACGCCTACGCGTGGGTGCGTTTTGTGCCCCAGGCACAAAATTAGCATAACTCAGGCACAACTCTCTAGAATTTGGCTGGGCCAATTGAATTCGCTCATCGACGCGTACGCATGCGCCAAGCACACGCATGGGTAGTGAAACTTTGAAAGTGACGCGTCCACGTCGGCCACGCATACGCGTAGGAGTGCGTTCTGCCAAAAATTTTACTAAGTTAAAAAGCTGCAGAATTCACAATTTCAAACCCCAATCTTCTGACGGACATAACTTCTCCATTTTAGATCATTTTTCACCTGTTCTTCAAACGATATAAACATCGCGGATCCAATTTCATTTCTAAATAAGTTTGGTACAAAACAGGGATCCGGAGTCCAAGTTATGCTCCGTCAAAGTATGCCCAAAAACCACATTTTCATACAAAATCACAAAGTGCCATTTTCAAAACAACCAATTCCAACCCTTTTTGAAATCAACCAAAACATACCAAAAACCAACCTCAAGCCTCCTCAACTCATACAACAACATTTTCATCAAAAATCACAAACCAACATCCCACCATTTTAACCCATATCAATCAAATAGTCCAATTTCAACACAATATCATGCCATATGTATTTTTCTCATTCCAATTTCCAACAACACCATTTCAAATCAACCATCAATACATACAATCATCACCATCCTCACTCTCAACATGGTCTCACCCATATTTCAACCTCAACCAATCATCAATCATATATCAAAACATGCATACCTCTCATGCATCATACCATCAAAACACCAATATTCATAATCACATATATGATCACACAATATATCTCAACCATTCAACAACAACAACCATTCATTTCCTATCTTAGGGTCTCTAGCCTAAGTTTTCATACCACATTACATTTTAGATATAGAAAACCGAGACCATACCTTAGCCAATTTCCCGCTCAACCCGGAGCACTTCCAAATCACCTTTCCACAAGCTCTCAAAGCTTCAACACCTCCAAAAACAAATTTTTATCACACCAAAGCCTTTTTTCCAAGCTTTCTAAAATCTCAACCAAGCTTCAATATTCACATACACACTACCTAAGTCACAAATATCATATTCAAACACAACAACTCAATACCCAACATCATAAACCAACAAATTCTATTAGGGTTGAGAATTTTACCACACCCAAGGATCAAGGAGACAAGATTTCTCTTCTCCTTCAAGCTAGTTGGGTCCTATAACATCAAAGAGCCCAAAATCTCAACACTTTTACCCATTGAATTTGAATTTAAGGCTGAGAAAACTAGACTAATTTCGTGTCTTACCTCAAGAACAAAGTAGTGGGTTTTGTAGAGCTCTTCGCGGTGAACGCGTGGCCACAAACGGTGCGGCAATCGAAGCTCCGGATCAAAAGTTATGGTGGTTTGAAGATCAAATAATGGTAGAACTTTGGAGGAGTGTTCTTCCCTTCCTTTCCACCATTTTCAGCGTGTGTTTGTGTTTAGTGAGGAGAGAGAGTGCTATTTTTAGGGTTTTAGGTTTAGTTTGGTTGGGCCAAGGGCCCAATATGGGTCCGGTTGGCCCGTTCGGTCTAATCTTGGGCCAATTTCTACAAAATTAGTATCGAAATTCTCGTCTCAATCTCCTCTATCATATTAAGCCATAAAAATCACATTTTTGGCTTTCTAGAATAAATTCTCATTTATGGGCTAATTAGTCATTAATTAACTGAGTTTTACATTCTACCCACCTAATTGGGTATTTTGCCTACAAAATTCAAATTCAATTACCTGAGATTGGGGGAGAGGAGAGCTTCCCAAACCATCACCATTATTTCAATTCACCATAACTTCCCCGTTTGAGCTCCGATCGCGGTACCATTCGTGGCCACGCGTCCAGTGCATTGAACTCTACATTTCTGTCGGATCAATTTCACTGGTAAGCTACAATTCCATCTCAGATTTTCTACCCCCTTTTTTATTCTTCAAATTGAACCCTTATAGTGAGATTTTGCCAATTTGGTGTTCTAGGTTCGATTTAGCTTGTGGAGCTTACCAGGTTTGAGTTGCTATGCGTGCAGGTGCAGTAAGGATCACCTAAACCTTAGTCAACTCTTGATTTTATAATGTGAAATCTGAATTTGAAGTGTAGATGTTATTAGGTGTGAATTAAGTATATATTTATGCATTGGAATTGAGATGTGGGCATTTGGAGGCTTGGTGGATGATTGGTGCTAAATATTGGTTGATTTTTCAAGCTTGAGGGGATGTGTATGTGACTAGTGTGGCTGCCTTAGACTAAACGTGGTGATCAGCCAAGGTATGGTTTAGGTTTTGCACGTTTAATGTGTAAGGCTCTGTGAAAACTTAGGCTAGAGAATCATAGGATAAGTTGAAATAGGTAAATGTGTTATATGATTAGTTTATGTGATGTTGATAGATAAATTGGTGTTGAGCACTTGACAATGTGGATGTTGGTGTTGGAATTAATGAATATGAGTTATTAGGATTAATGAATATGAAATATTGGAATTAATGAATATGAGTTGTTGGAATTAATGATGGTAAGTTGAAGATGTTATTGATATATGATAATGTAATGTTGTGGTTGTTGCTTGTTGATTGGTTAATGATGATTGATGGTTTGTTATTAATGGATTGAGAATTTGAGTTATGAATTTTAAAGTTATAGCCTGTGGTTGGAATGGTGAATTTTGGAATAATGTATAAATTTAATGGTTTGGTATGGGCATTAATGTGTTAGTAGTTAGTGTTAATGAAGAAGGACTTGATATGTGAGTTTGGTAAAAATGGGGTTTGGCATGTTTTGGTAAAAATTGAATTTTGGTGAACTTTGGTAGTCCATAACTTGCTCCTCAAATTTTGGATGAAAATGAGGTTTGCTTTAAATTAAAGAATGTTTGATAAGCTTGAGATTGATATAAGTTTTGTGGGAAGCCGAATTCTGTAGAGGAAGTTATGGACGCCGGAAATCCGGTGCGAAAAACTGAAAGTTTCGAAGTTGCAGCAGAATTAGGTTTTTCTGGTGTGTGCCCACGCACACTGTTGTGCGCACGCACCCAACAGAAGCAGAAATTTACCTGTGCGTACGCACGCCTTTGTGCGCATGCACACCTGGTGTTTTTCAAAAAATGTGCATACGCACGATCCTGTGCGCACGCACACACCAGGATATGCTTTCTATTGGTGGCGCTCGCAGGGAGTGAGGCGCACGTACACCAAGTAATTCTTGGCTGGTGTGCGCACGCACGCATTTGTACGCACACACACGATCTGTTTTCTTGTTAAGCTGTGCGCACGCACACACCCTGTTTTCCAGCACCTGTGTTTTTATGATCTAAACATGATTTTGAAACTATGAACCCCTATTTCTGTCCTGTTAACCTTAGATTTTACTAGTAAATTTAGTACTTAGCGGAAGTTAGGAATTTGAGGTAGCTTGGAAAAGAAGAAAAAGGTAAACATGATGAAACATAAGAAAGAGAAGTGGATGTTAAATGAGGTTATGATGCCATGACTTTGCTAAATGATTAAATAATGATTATGAATATGAAATGGCTTATGAATGATGATATCTGAGATACGAGTTTTCCTGGGTAACAGAACCGTGGCTTTCCACCACGTGTTCCAGGTTGAAACTCAATACTCTGTTGACCCTACGTCGTAAGGGTGACCGGGCACGTATAAATTCCCAGGTATGGATATCCCTATTGAGCAATATATGAATGAATGATTAAATGATAAATGAATGTGAAATCTATGCATAGACTCATGGGGATGCGCGACGAGGGACTGTCTAAGGTTTTTGGACTTGTCAGGTTAGCTAGATAACCGACAGATGAGCCTCATCAGCCATTGGACAGGCATGCATCATGTGCATTTGTTTGTTTTGTCTTCTATGCATTACCTGTGATTGCCTAACTGAATATATATCCTGCTAAGTGTTATATTTGTTATTTGCACTATCTGTTTCCTACTTGTGCGTGAATTTGTTTGGTTGTTTGTCTCTGCTGAAGCATGGATGATGCAGGAACGGAGGAAGGGAGGAATGGTTTAGTGTTAATGTTAGGATTAAAGTAAGTAAGTTTTGGATTCTTAGGTCACCTACCCCTTTTTATGGCTTCTGCTTAGAGCTTAAGTTTTATAATTGCATGTTGGAGTTCTAGGATTGCCTCTGGCATTCCTAGGACCTTATATATTATATGCGTGGCACCTTTACCATGCTGAGAACCCCTGGTTCTCACCCTATACTGTGTTGTTATTTTCAGATGCAAGTCGAGTGGCTCCTCGCTAGGCGTCTGGATCCCTGAAGCGGAGTAGTTCCTGGTTATTTTGGGTTTTCAATTTGTTTATGTATGTACATATGTACTAGCTTTCTCTCCAAGAAACTTAATTATTTTGTTCCTCATAGAGGTTACAGGAGAGTTAGGGACTTGTTTCTGTATTTTGGGTATTTGGGATACTTATGTATATATATGTAAATATTCTCCGGCCAGCCTTGGCTTCGCAGGCTAAGTCACGAGCTAGTTTCACTGTATTCTTGACTCTCTTTTCGCTTTTCTGCTTATGCATGTCATCAACCTTTAGGTTTCTTAGCACGCAAGTAATTCCGTTCCCTGAATGTTGCGTCTTTTATTTTGCGATTTTGCTTTACCCATTTTCAAGGCTCCTAGTATATTATGTTCTTCCACTATTATAAGTAAATATTTTACTGATTAGAGGTCCGTAACACCACACTACCTCTGTTCTACGACTTAAGCGTAAAACTCTGTGTAGTAGGGTGTTACACAAGTAATCATCGTTTTGGGAATTCTGTAATATATTATGAAGAGAATATAAATTCAGACCAGAATGTGTTATACTAAATGTAAAAATCACAACAACAATGGTTCTGTGTTGGAAAACAAGTTGAAAACAGTGATTTGTTAATTTAGTTAATCCAGAATTTCGAATAACACTGAAATCTGTCATCAGATAAACATCCCATTCATGGAGTTGCCCAACAAAATCCGGTATAAGAGATTGTGTAATGGTTGCCTGAATTCTCTGCAACTATTAACGAAAAGAAATTAATAAACATTAAACATAACAAAAAAGAAAAGAAACATTAAGTCATATACATTTTGAAAACAAACATAGAATAAACTCTCCAGGCAAATCATTAAAGCATTATCACATTTCATGAAAAGAAACTTACTTTTTCATCCATTAGGACCATGTGTATAACATTGTGTGAGTTACCAAAAAGTGGGCTTCGATGACACCAGAGCCTGAGTATCTTAACTCTTAGCTTCCAACATTCTTTCCAAGGTGTGATCTTTTCAATGGGATCGAATGAATTATGTATATTGCTCATATATTTTCAACAAAGTTAACCAATAACAAAAAAAATCAAAGTTATGAAGTACAATGTACCTGTGTCCAAGCACTTTGCAAGAAACCAAACAGGGAAAAAACACCACCAGAGTATGCCAAAGAAAAAAAAAGCAAATCCAAGAATGAAGTGTGTTTAATTCAACATATATATATATATATATATATATATATATATATATATATATATATATATATTAAATATTAAAGATAAAATATTAAAATATTAAATATTCTAACTCTATTATATGTTTTTCAAATAACAAAGAGCCTAATACAAAATTATATAGCATGTCTCTTATAGAAATACAATTTTACTAACTTGCATTCTAAACAAATATAATAACAGTATAGTAATAAAAAAATTTTGTAATTTTTAACACAAAAATCCATAAATTGAAAAAGAATTTGATTTTCCAATAATTTTGACTCAAACATTATTTTTTATCATGTTTTCAAAATATACCCCTAGAACATAGCTTAACAAATTTATTCATATATCTTAAACTTTAATTCTTAAGATTAGATATTCATCAACAATAACAAAATACAATAATCTGTATCTGATAATAAATTTCTTATATCTTATCAAATACTTCTCTAAATACAACATTCTGAGTCAATGTTACATCATTAGATTCTTCATCACATAATAAAATTCTTAATCCCTTTTGATTCTTGACTTAAGAAAAAGTAACATAAAGTTGACCATGTGAGAACACTGGACGTCGAAGGAACAAACCAACTGCAGACAATATTTGACCTTGACTTTTGTTAATTGTCATTGCAAAATACAAATTTATTAGAAATTGTCGACGTTGAAATTTAAAAGGAATTTGAGAATCACTTGGAACCAAATTCATTCGTGAAATATAGACTTTGTCTCCAATGTTGCTACCAGATACAATTTTAGCAACAATGATGTTTGTTCCAAACTTTCCACAATGAGACGAGTACCATTACACAAACTATTGACTGGATCAATATTCCTTAACAAAATAATAGGCATACCTTTCTTCAATTTTAAAGAATGATTTGGTAGCCATGAACATTTGATTTGGTTCAAGAATTCAGTATTAATCCAATCAACATCAATATCACCATAAGCATCACTACCACATATTAAATCAGCACTCAAATACTCCTTTTCTTCACCAGGCAATAATTTAACAATATAATCATTGATTTCTTCAACAACATCAAGCGTGTGAGCCAATATTGCTTTGTCTTTGAATAAACTTGGATCAGCAAAATTTTGAACAATACCTTGATATAGTGTATTAACAATATCTTGAATCGGATCATGAGAAAGAGGTATGAGTAAATCATTTGGAATATGCACAAAAAGTTTGTCATTAATCATTGTTCCACAACGACCCTCACCAATTCGAAGTATCCAATCAGAAAAGATGCTAACTCAGTAAGAGTTAATTCATCCAAATTAGCTTCCAAACGCATATTTCTTGTCAATGGTAATACTTTAAAATATTTCCAAAGAAAAGAAGAATTAATTGAAGCCATAAAAATCTCAGCACGAGAAGCTTTTGGAATAACAGGTAGGACTTGTCTAAAATCACCACCAAGGATAACAATTTTATCTCCAAATGGTAAATCTCCATTATAATCAAACTCAAATGACATCATATCACGAAAATGTTCGATCCAATGCTTCAAAAGCCAACTTATTAGTCATGGGTGCTTCATCCCAAATAATCAACTCTGCAGATCTAATCAAATCAGTTTTAGCACTATCTTTAGAAATTTTACAAACACTATCTTCATTAAGATCAATCGAAATACCAAACATTGAATGAGCTGTCTTGCTACCAGGTAACAACAATGATGCAATTCCACTTGAAGAAACATTGATTACAATTCTTCGTTCTGATCTTAACCTAGCTGACAACACTCTATACAAAAAAGTTTTTCCAGTACCACCAAATCCATAAATGAAAAAGAGGACATGCTCTCTATTATTAACATAATGCATGATTCTATCATAAACTACCTTTTGTTCTTCATTCAAATTTTGCACATTTGTTTCGTGCTTATTAACCATTAAATCAAGATCATACTGCAACCCACGCAACATCATTGCATTGTTGAATTCTGAAGCTACTTGAATTTTAGGATAAGGCATACCAACAAAATCTTTCAGAGATTTACCATTAAGCTGAAGTAGCTTTTCAATCTCAAGTAAACATAAATTTTGTATGTCATCTTCTGTCATCCTTAATTCTACAATTAAAAAAATATTTAATTTGCAAATACACATCAAGTTCAATGTTGTTAAAAATATGGCATATTTTCGTGTATTTCTACCTAAAAATTAGAAATTACCTGGAAATTGAAGCTCACGTCTTCTAGAAAAAATAATATCATCAGATAGCTCCATCCAAGTTTGATTCCAAACTACAGAAGGTCTACTAATGGAACCAGATTGTAACAACGTAACAAAGAACTTTCTTAATTGTGCACCTGAAGATAATTCTGCAACCTCCTTTATAGCAGAAACAAATTCATTATGATCTATTAGAAAGCCCATTGTAGAACATGCTTATTCAAATGTATCATAGGTAACAGAGTTCACAATTCTCACACTACGAAAGCTAGTACAACCTCTTTGCACATTCAAAAGCAAACGCATATAAAATAGTTCACCAACTGAAGGATGTGCAAAACTCAGTCTACCAATTAAAAATCCTCTTTGTCTAGGTTTCCACTCCCTAGAATCATGATCATAAATAAATTTGCTTGGAAACTCCACATACGTCAAAGCCCGTGCTTCAACATAACGCCTATTAGCAACCATCCAAGCAATAAACATAGTCATCAAATCTTTATTCCTAAAAAAAACAGAACCAATAGTATCAGGATCATAAAAAATAACATGTTGCTAGTTTGGCAAATGGAAGCTCAATCTTTGAACTGCTGGCCATCTATGATGTATATCATATGCAAAAATTCTCCACATAGATTCACAAGGAGAAAGGTAACGACAATCATAATACTGTTTTATCTCATCAACCACTGTAGAAGGTTCAGAGGTATTAGTCACATTACTTATAACTGTAGTAACTCGATCTGGACCTTTATTAACATATTTGAAGAGGTACTTGATGACACTTGACTTGTTACAAAACTCCAAATTGATATGAGCTTGATACTTCATTAACAATAAGGGATTATATGGAACAACAAACCTATTATCAATATCAACACCATTAATATTAACTGTAACTCCCATATCACGACGTTTATATATAGGGTAGCCATCTTCATCAAAGCTTGTCTCAACAACAAATCTTTTTGGATAAAATTTTGAACATTTACCATCTTTCATACAAGGAGAATTTGGTCAAAGTCTACCACATGGACCATGAATCATGTATTTAGTAACCACATTATATAATGATGGAAATTTTGAAGGATTGGAAAGTTCTGCACAAATTAACTCATCAACAACTTTAGTATTGTGTAAATTATTCTTCTCACCAAGCCAAAGCAAAAAATGTGTATGTGGTAGACCTCTTTTTTGAAATTCAACCGTGTACATACCTAAAGAAACATCTAAAGACTAATCAAAAGTGCATAATAAAATCAACAAAATCATATTAGACATGAAATTCAAATATACCTGCATTAAGTGGACCAAAGAATATACCCTCTCTAAGATCAACAAGGAGACATTTCATTTTAGCGTGAAAAACTTGACAAGAAATATCTGGACGATTAGCAATTGATATTCTTTCACGATCGGTATATCTTTGAAATTCAGGCCAATTTGGGTTGCATGTGGGTGTCAAAAACAAATCTGGATAACCAAAATATTTGCAAATTGTCATAGCATCTTGACAATTATTAAACATATAACGTTTATCCCCATTAAAAGATGGTAAAATCACTCGTTTACCAATTGATGATGCCTCAATATCTCCACATTGCTTTGCTTCTTCTATTCCTTGGAGCACCTCTTCTCTAATTGTACTGTTTTTTTTTTTCCGAATTTCAAACAATCTTTGTAATTCAATCATAGAAAAGGAATTAACAACAAATTGTTAGAACAAATGCCTAGATTTGTGAATAATACTCTCTTCATACTCCCTCATTTGCAATCGAAAACAAACAAATTCTCGTAAAGACACCCGGGTTCTTCTTCCAACAACATTTACATTTTCCATTCTTCGATAAGGAATACCCAATTGATAACCATACTCACCATAAGGAAAAAGTAGAGGATATAGCAGTGGCCAATACAAAGCATGAGTTTCACTTATTCGTTGCAATTCACCAGATCTTGACTTCACGTTAATATCATGACCATAATCAAAAGAATCAAAATCACCAATAACCAAAGCAGCTACTTCATCACATGATGGATGGTTATAAACTCTTGCATCAGAATTCTTTGACTAAACAACCTCAAACTAAATACTTCATTTTCATTATACTCATAAAAATCCTTCACTTTCCAAAATGTTTGCACTATCACATTATATTGATCAATCATTTGGGTCAAATCAACTATCAATTCTCTATCTATCTCTGTATAAAATAAATAAAAGATATCAACACAACATTTACAATTCACTAAATAATAAATGTTTCATAATTCATGTAAATTAAAATTTGAGAACATTAAAATATTATGTTAAATACATACCTAAAAATTTGTTGTCTATAACTTAGCTCATGCTCTGTATCATATATATACAACTGTGCAAATTTTGGATTTTGTCCAAACTCTGGAATAAACTTCCAATTCTATGATAATTCTGACCACTTATAATAAACTGTGGAGGACCATTTCCATCATTAATTGAACTGACCACTTTACCACCAAGGGATGTGAAATCAAACATACTATTGAATGATTGAATCTTCTTCTGAAAATATAAAGATTTTCTATCTGAACCATTTATTAAATTAGATAAAAATTCTGGCAGTCTCTACAAATATGGTAATTGTACTTTCCCTTTATAACAACAAAGGGTAAAAATAGGCTCATTGACTCGTGAATCTCTTTTCACACGTTCCAATAACCAAAATGATGCACCACAATATGAACATTCATAATTGGGATCTTCAATATCAAGGCAACCTAACAAACACAACAATAAAAAACAAAAGAATAAAAGAATTTAAACTAATTTATAAACACATAGAAAAATTTAACTTCTTTAAATAATACATATTAATTAGCAATTTAACAAAATTGACATAAAATATGGTATACCTAATTTATTATGTTAAATTGACAAAATTAATTATATATATCAAGCATATTTGCAAAATTGGTTCAATTAACTTCATTATAAGTATATTACAACTAAAGACATACAAATATACACATAATAAATCACAAGATATATTATAATTATTACAATTCGAATGTTTCTTCATCATAATTATTACTTTTCTAAGGATATTATAAACATGTATTTTACTGACACTAAAAACAAGATAAAATCAATAAAATTTAATAAGTTTGAAATAACATGCATATCATATTGTCATGTAAATATATGAAGTATAAATAATATAAAATACAAAAGAGGTGATGCTATGAGCATAATGAATACATATTACTTGTTAAAATCTAAATATACCTTGTGCTTCACTTTGGAAAAAAAGTGGATGGTCAATAGGAGTTGCACTATGATTCAAAGAATTGAAAGAAGGATCATATATTTCTGATTCATCTTAAAAAAAAAAAAGAAGAAAAAATCAATTTTAGATTTAAATAGAGTAAATAATCAATTTTTGTATAAGAAAACAACTTAAAAGGAACATACCTGATGGAATAACTGATGAAATGAAAGGAGGAACACTTTGTTGAGAATTAGCTAAATTTCCTAATATCAAAATAATATAAAAAAAAGTTTATATATATACATACACGCACACATACAAATAGTTATAAATAAACATAAATTAAAACAAATTAAGTAATTAAAATAGAATTACTATCTTTCAAGTAAACTTACAAAAACAGAATAATACCAATTTACACAGGAAAAAATCCAAAATAAAATATGAATCCATAAACAAACACTCAAACTAATAAAACAACATAAAAAATCAAACAAATAATAACACTCATACATAACAAATAATCCATTATACATGAAATATTATTAACTAAATAGATAATTGATAATAAAAAAAATTGTAACTAACCTCTGCTAGCATCACTACCGTGGCTTCGTTTTTTTTTTTAATAATTTTTTCAATGCAACTTTGTCCTACCACACATCTGAGATATCACTATGTTTTTTATAAAAATCTACATAAAACTTAAGAATCTCAAAATCAAACTCAATTTTATCTTCTTGAAAAGTAAACAAACTAATACTTCCTTGTTGAAACTACATAAAGAAGATAAGAACAAGAGAAAAATAAAAAAACCAAAACCATTTCAATATACTGAACTATATATATGACAATAACTTTAGAACCAATAGAAAATACTGATATATGTCTAATCTATATATATACATTAGCTCGTAAATCCTTTTTATAATTCAACCATGGATTGTCTAGCTATAACTAACCTACTGAAACACCGAAACCCATAGCCCCAAACGACCAACTACATATGCAACATAAAGATAAAATTCACACCAACATGTCCAATCACTATATTCCATTGAATTCACTGTGCATTCACGGTCTCCTTTCTAAGTACATCACATCATCATTAACTTGATGATCATCTCAATATAGAATACATGGGAAAAAAAGTCAACATCGCTGATTTAACCAAAGGAAATAAAATCGCAAACAATATTCCATACACTCAAACAGAACCACGATATTGAGTACAAAAGACAGAAAATATTAACCAAAGAAGCTGCTGCACTTTATTCATGTACTTACATATAGATATCTTACATCTTACATCATATCTAGTGGCATAGGTCAAATCCTAAAACTGACTCCATCAACAATGTAATTACATGACAATGTATCCAATCCATAGCAAGGTCAAGTACAAACAAGAGCAATGAGATTATGACAACCAACTAATGATAGAAACAACCCTAATCCCTCAGTTACAAATCAAAATAAGCCAAGTAGGTGGATGGAGATTCGGCCATACCAAAAGAACCCACCATATTTTAGATAAACCATCCTATTCTTTGGACACATCTCAAAAAGATAAACATATATCTCAAAACAAGTCAGCATGACAACAACTTTTAGCACAAGATTTTAACCACCATTACATAACACTACATACTTTATATCACACTTAAACCTAAAGTCAGCAACTCACTTGAAGTATGTCAAACACCATCATTGTTGGAACCATTGAAAGCAGCAACACCTTCCTTAGCTAATATCTTCTCAAATTCTGGATTCAAATTCTTCTTCGCTTTGCAATCCCTTAAAACCTTTTTCTTTTTATATTTTTGAGCAATAACTAGAGAACCATCAACAAGAGTAGACAACACCTCCTATCTCAGAAGCACATTTTTATCAGCTCAGAATGCTAATTAAAAAGAATACAAGAATAGATACCACAAAAGAAATTAATGTATTTTTTTTTTAAAAAAAACTAATACCTAACATCAACATGACTTATGTAAGATGTAATTAAGCATTACCTCACTCTCATCAGTCGGTGTATTAAGCAAAATATTGATTTTAGATGAGAATTCATTATTTGAACCAGCGTCATTCTCAATTTTTAACATTGGTTTAGCCTTTACTGTGTCAACTTCAGCACAGATATCATCCAACCCAATAACTTCATCTTCTTTCTCGCCAATAGAGTCTATCAACAGTGGGCTTCCATTTTTAGTATTGGAGCATTGGCCACAAGTTTGTAACTTCTTTTCAAACACAATAGGCGATTCTTCCTTAACATGAGCAGAGTCTTTACCAACAATCACTGGTTTTACCAACTCTTCTTCCTGCTTAAAACACGATAAAAATATAAAAAACATAAACATTCAAAATAATAGGTAATAAACAACAAAAACCGATAGGCATGAACATCAGAACCTTTTTAGGACTGATTTCATCATCAGCATCATAATTGGGGAGCTCAAACATTGCAATGATAGTAGCATCATCACAAACTCGTTTCACTCGAAAAGTTCCAAAATATTTGTCAACTCCAACAGGTTTAGTATCAATCTTTAATAGAACTTTCTTCCCAATTAACTCACGAAACCCAATAGGATAAGTATCACCACATATAACCTGTGTCAAACATTTAACATTACAATAGATCATGCACAATATCAATTGATACAACCGACATGAAACCAAACTAATAAACTTAAGAAAAAAATAACTTACACTCGCATCCTTTTGGACTTCAGCAAAAACTTTAGCACAAGACCTTCTAATGAGATAAGAAGCTTCACGATCAAACAACACAAAAATACCATGTGCAATTTCATCCTCCACTGCTATTTTAATCCTAAACTTGTAAAGAAAATCAACAGAACTATATAAACTCATATCACAAAAATGAAAGAAAAAAGAAAAAACAGGAAAAAAAAAAGGTTTCAAAACAACAAAAAATAAAATGACACTAAAAGAAGTTCAAACAAACCTAGGAGTCACGTTAGAACATGATGCATGCGGAAATCACAATAATAAACACCACCCTCAGGTTGAATTGATTTTTCACATACACATGCAGAATACCACCAGGGTCCCTCTTCGACAATAGCCGTTATTACTCCAAACACCACAAAACAACCCTCCTGAACAGATCAACCACTTTTCATTATTCATCACTACTCATAATACAGGAGAACAAAATTATCATAACTAAACTGTATAAATCATATAATCAACTAAATTTAAAAATCGTTAACCCAATATAGACTTCATTGTTATCTTGAAGATCTTCAATGGTGCATCTCCTAGTTAAACGCATGAAATCATCTTCTAATGAGACAATCTTACCCTCATTGGCAATAAATAATGGTTGAGTACCATGAATACCCTGCTCAATCATACTAATAACCACAATAGAAAACTCACAAATCATATGCAGAAAAAAATGAATATATAACTTAGTTGCAACAAAACTGCAAGAAATAAAAAAATTTAACAAAACACACACATAAAAAATAGAAACAAACGAAAACCCTTGGGCCGCTAGCAGACGAGCATGACCATGGCGAAGAAGAGGGTGACGAGGAAGAATGTGCGGTTGGCAATCAACACGGGTTGGAATTCTTTCCGATTAGAGAAAAAGGGTGTATGAGAGAGCGAGAGGATTGTGTATGGCAAGGGACCAAAAGAAAAACTTCATCAGTCAAAATCCTATCTAAAATTCTCTGAAATGGAACCTCTTCCATAACCCTTGCATCATCCAACAAACAAAATACAGAAAGAATAGGATCAAGCGATAGGCAGAACCAGAGCAAGACTCACACGCAATATCGCAGGAGGCGTACAAACAGTGACTTGTGTCTGCAACAAGCACAATTTTGTGATTACTTGCAAACCCTAACCACTCGAAACCGGAAACCATCGTCATCGTAGACATCAACCACGGATAGCAACATTTTTCACCCTTTAAAAGAAACTCTAAAAGAGAGAGAGAGAGAGAGAGAAAGAGAGAGAGAGAGAGAGAGAGAGAGAGAGAGAGAGAGAGAGAGAGAGAGAGCAAAGTAACCAGTAGAGTAAACCAGTAGACACCAAATTTTGTCCAACTCTTCAACTTCATAAACACTTTTTTTTGGAAATAAATAAAAAAAACGAGAAAATGCCATATCAGCATAGACTCCTCGAGGTTTCTATGGTTTATAGATAGATAGATTCGATATTTATTGGAGGATAAAAATAAAACTTACTTAAGAGGGTCGTGCAAAAAAAAAAAAAAGACGAGCTGAAAGCCTGAAATAGGGGTGTTCATGGCCCAGCTCGGCCCCGAACCTTTTAGGGGCTAAGTTGGTGTATTTTACTGGGTCTAGGGCCCGGTAAGGGTCTCAAAAATAGACCCGGTCATTATTTCGGGTCAGGTCGGGGCCATAGCTCGGGTCACCCAAACTCGGCCCGGTGGCCCGGTCATCATAACACAATTAATATTTTGTGTTATTAGTGATGGATGATGACTATTCTTATGTGAAATTTAAATATTGTAAACCTTAATATTTTGTGTTATTAGTCATTATAAGACTATAAGTTAATGTTTTATGTTTAAAATGCATAAGACTTTGGACTAATGCATAATATTATGTTATTTATATTTATTTAAATATTTGGTATTATTAGACAATATTAGTATTGATTGTAGTTATGCTTTAATTTTAGGAAAGGGTTGGTTCTTTTTATATTTTTCGGGCCTGCTACACATACAAGCAAAATGGCCCTACAAGTTTTACATGTTCCCATCCCACACTTCATTCACACGCGCACTCATCTCTCTTTCAATGGAACGTAAACTACACGCGCCCCACTCAACGGTTGCTCTTCGCAAAATAGCGCTCCTTAATGGCGCACTCTTCCACTTCTCCAAGCCCTTCGAAGAAAACACAAACCGTCCGTTTTCGAGCAACATTCCAAACTGTAGAGATAGGACTCGTCGCGAAGATTAGAACTCTCCATCAACACAACATAGAACTCTCGATCAACAATCTCCAGAAAAAACGAAGTTATAATACTCAAGGTATGTTACGTTACTATTTTACTCATATTGTATATTTTCCACATTTCGAAAACGAAGAACTAGGTTTTACTGTTCTTCTACGTTCTTCTAGGTTTTACTGTTCTTCTTGTTCTAGGTCTCATTTTACAGTTTTTAATGTTCTACTTGTTCTAGGTTTTACTGTTATTCTTGCTTCTAGGTTATTCTGTTCTTCTTAGTTGTTCTAGGTGTTACTGTTCTTGTTGTTATAGTTCTTCTGGTAACTGATTTTTGGGAGTATATTGCGTGATTTGGTGGGTGTATATTGAGTATTTTGTTGGGTGTATATAGCATAATTTGTTGGGTGTATATTTCTGAACTGATATACTGTAATATAGTCAACAGTTGCAACTGTTCTAATATTTGCTTGTCCATGGGTGTATATTGCTTGACCTTGTAATGTTGCTTGACCTTGTATATTAATGCATGTTTGAGTGATATCTGACTGATATCTATGGGTGTATCTGACTCATATCTATGGGTGTATCTTAATGATATCTATGGGTGTATTTTTCATTTCAGAAAAAATGGCAGGCAGAAACCAAGCTGAAAAAAATGTAAGAACAAATATATGTCTTAGATGAAATCAGTTTTATATAAGAGAAATATATCTGACTATAATTTTGCTTTGTTTACAGCAAATCAAAGACCTTAAGTGTGCAACACATTTGTTAAGTGAGAAATTCAGAAACATGAGCGAGGAGAAGAAAATAATTGTTAGGGATTTGAGATTTGGTGGCCTGATGCACATCCCGCCGCTAAGGGTGCATCACCAAATTGTCAGATAGATTCTAAGGATATTGACACTGATTAATGTAAATGTTATATAGTCCTGTAACAAATTGAACACATGCTGTAAAAATTTTCCAATTATAATCCAGTTTATTGTAAAATTTCTTTCAATAATTAAACTCTCTCTACTGTATTCAAAATGTATGAATTACAGGTACTATAATATGAAGAAAAACATCAAACCAAATATACACCCATAACCTGCCATTTTTTACACCTAAAGAAAGTTGAATATACACCCAAAAATCTATCCCTCTGATGCTTTATCCCTAAAACCCTGAACCCTAAACACTTAAAACCTAAACCTTAACCCCTAACCCGTAAACCCTAAAACTTAAACCGTAAACCCTAAAACCCTAAACCCTAATACCTAAAACCCTTAAACCGTTGTAAAAAAAAACAAACAGTATTTTATAACATAAAAACAAGATTCTGAAGTATATATATGTATATATATGTAAAATGTGAAATACAATAAAATTCAGAAATACACCCAAAAGAACACTACTTTTACACCTAAAAGAATGCATGCTCTCGCTCCTTTGTGTGCTTCTCATCCCTGTCCAGAAGTGGTGATCCAGATAGATTGGAATCCATATATGACGGTCTTCATAGAGATCTGTAGAATATACCCAAACACAGACTATAAATACACCCGAAAAAAAAAATAAATTTACACCTCTGCTGCAGATTTTAAACAAACATTACCTGAAAGCCACTTGTTGTCCACAAGACCAAAATTCAGCAGAAAATCATTCTAATTCCTATCAAATGAGTCTTTAAGCACACCCACGCTTCTCGCACTTCTCTCATAATGTAATTCCTCACATCCTTTTCAATAAAATTTAACTCGCGATGACCCCTGGCAGCCGCAACAAATGATTGGTAAATTTTGCTTGGTCTAATACCAGCCTCCTCGTTATTCTCTATTGTACGACGAATGGACATGTTTAGTTTCCTGTGCTGTTTGAGATATTTTAGATTTCCATTTTCCCTCTCTGCTACATGTAATCAATTGATTCTTAATCTCGTTTTCCTTCCTATTTGTGCTCCGAACTCTTGTAGAAAATCCTGCAGCCTTGGCGTAGTTCCTGTAAACTTTTCTAGCATCTTCAAGGGTGGTAAAGGTCATTCCAACCTTGGGAACAAACTGGTCATCAACAAAGAGAGGCTGCAGAATACACCATGTCAAAAACAAAAAATACACCCAATCATGTCTGATCTAATACACCCGAACGACAACAACTCAACTAAAATAACAAAAAAGCCATAAACTGTAAATACACCCACACTTCCCCCAAAAATACACCCAAAAAAATTCTGATCTACACCCGAGCGTCTGCTATAAATTGCAGATAATTAATCAAAACTAATACATTAGATTCAATCCACATATTTATGTTCACGCGTTAGTTTCACGGTCAATGTTCACAAAACGAGGTTGAATCATCCATTATCTTCAAAACGAGTTCAAACTTTGATTTCAGAAACCAGAAAATCGAAAAGAAAACGAAGTTGGAGTTACAGAGAGAGGAACTAACGTCAATGACGAAGACAAACCAGTGAGGAAGGAGGAGAAAAGAACGATCGAAAAAGAAGGGGAAGACGCGCGAGAAGAAGAACGAGCAAATGTGGAAAGAAGGAGAACGAAGAAGGAAACAAATCTTTTAAATTTGGTAGTTATATATAGCGCGTGTAAGGGACGTAGCACTTGCAGCGTGTTTTAGGGGGTTAGGGATTAATTGACTTGTAATGCTTACAAGCCCTAATCGCTTGTATGTAGAGCTTTTCCGTATATTTTTTTAAGTGAATTTTACCATGTCAAATAATAGTTAGAGTTTTGGAAATTTGAATATTTTCACATGCTAGCTTACAAGAAGATAATGTAAACAGTCCGATTTTCACCCGATTTTTACCCAATATAATCGTGGCCCAAAAATGTATAAGTTTTATCGGATTTAGGAGCGAGTTCGAGTCTAACAAATAGGTCCGGTATATATTTCAGATCAGATCTAGATCAAATCAAACCTAATTTCACCGGACGATGAAGACGCCTGGCCTAAACTAAGAGGAGTGTGTGACCGAAAAAAAAAAAAACACTAAGAGTAGTGCAACACTTTCTTTCTCTCACTATCTTCACATTCACACTTTCTCTCTCTACACTTTTTCCCCAAAACTCACCGATCATGGGTCAGGGAACTCCGGGCGGTCTCAACCGGCAGGGCATGCCGGGGGACAGGAAGCCAGACAGCGGCGACAAGAAGGACAAGAAGTTCGAGCCGGCGGCGCCGCCAGCTCGCGTTGGCAGGAAACAGCGGAAGCAGAAGGGGCCCGAGGCGGCGGCGCGGCTTCCGACGGTGACGCCGGTTTCGAAGTGCAAGCTGAGGCTGCTGAAGCTGGAGAGGATTAAGGACTACCTTCTGATGGAGGAGGAGTTCGTGGCCAACCAGGAGCGACTGAAGCCGCAAGAGGAGAAGGCCGAAGAGGACCGATCCAAGGTCGATGACCTTCGCGGTTCGCCCATGTCCGTCGGAAACTTGGAGGAGCTCATCGATGAGAATCATGCAATCGTTTCGTCATCGGTTGGCCCTGAGTACTATGTTGGAATCTTGTCTTTTGTCGATAAGGATCAGCTTGAACCCGGTTGCGCCATCTTGATGCATAACAAGGTAGGGTTTTGTTTCTCTTAGTTTATTACTTTTTATATGATGTTTATTTGTGCTTTATTTGTTGAGGTTTGATTGAGTGATGGAAGAAATTAGGGTTTGGTGTTTGGATTGTGTGGATATGATAAAACCTTTCCAGACTTAAAAGTACTAATATGTTCATGGAAAATGCTGCTTGTTGAATCATTAATGCACAATTACACAATTTTGGGAGGTATTATTAGTTTTAAAAAAATTGTTAGTGTCTTTTTACCTCGTAACAGTTCATACCACAGGGACAGATGTGTATAGTTTCTAGTATCTTTAATCAGCAAGACTCGATTAAATCACCAACAAAGATGATATAAATTCTGAATAACTAGCAGGGGAAAGTAATGTTCGGAGTAATGTAGGCATTGGCAGGATGGTTGTTTGTGAAAATGAATTAGAATAAGTCTTTGCTTCTTATATGGTTGATATAGTTAAATGCTGGTGATACAATGATTATCCTAACATGTTTGCCATTTTATCAGGTTCTATCTGTTGTTGGGCTTCTTCAAGATGAAGTTGATCCAATGGTCTCAGTCATGAAGGTTGAGAAAGCTCCTTTGGAATCCTACGCTGACATTGGTGGTTTAGATGCCCAGATACAGGAAATTAAAGAAGCAGTTGAGCTTCCTCTCACACATCCTGAACTGTACGAAGACATCGGTATCAAACCACCTAAGGGGGTCATTTTATATGGAGAACCTGGAACTGGAAAGACCTTGCTTGCAAAGGTGGCCATTTATCTTTGTTTCTTATTGGGTCACTGAGATAGAATTAACTCTATAACTCAGTTAAAAAGTAATAGTTTCATTTGTTGAATACCAACTAATCTATGTCTTATTGTCTTACCTTTCCCCTACACTTCCCACCCCTCTCTTTTTTTCTTCTTTCTTCCTTTCTGCACAAGTGCCATGCATAGGCTGTTGGCTCTAACACGAAGTCTCTTCTTCTTTCAGGCTGTTGCAAACTCAACATCTGCAACATTTTTAAGAGTTGTTGGTAGTGAATTAATACAAAAATACTTGGGAGATGGTCCAAAACTTGTGAGGGAACTTTTCCGGGTAGCTGATGATCTCTCCCCTTCAATTGTCTTCATTGATGAAATTGATGCAGTTGGTACAAAGAGGTAATGATTGCACACCAACTTTATACCCCCCCTTCCCCCTCACTTTTTTTTTCCTTTTTTCTTTGGTTTTTTCTTGAGGGCGTTGGGTTTACATGGTGGATCTTCTTGGAATTATTTTCATCTTGTTAATATATATATATATATATATACACACACAATAGAAGAGAATACAGAAAATGGATCAGCCATTCTTGCATGATCCTCACATAGACACAGAAGGTATAGTTAAGTCATTAAAAGTTAGCTATGTAATAATGCACGCCATTCCCTTTGAGGATACTAAAAAGCCTACTCTATAAATATTGTTTTAGGGCAATTGCAACACACTGAATCCAACACACTCATTGTGCACAAGTTAGTTGACATAGCACTGAGTGTCCTGTTCTTCTCAAGCATATGATATTGTTAAACTGTTGATCCAATTAAAAACTGAAGTACAATTAAAAGCTTTACATTAACTCTTGGAGTCAATGACTGGTCAAATTTTATCTGTGTGTTTCTGGGGAAGATTGGGGGGAGGATATAAACTGGTGGAAGAGTATATTGTGGAGACCTGCTTATGACTCTTATCCTGCATTACCGTTGCTTATTAATATTTTAACACACTCTGCAGGTATGATGCTCACTCAGGTGGAGAACGCGAAATTCAAAGGACTATGTTGGAGCTTCTTAATCAGTTAGATGGTTTTGATTCAAGAGGAGATGTAAAGGTGATCCTTGCAACCAACAGAATTGAAAGCCTTGATCCAGCTCTATTGAGACCTGGTCGAATAGACAGGAAGATAGAGTTTCCCCTCCCTGACATCAAAACCAGGAGACGCATTTTCCAGGTAGGCATGATGACTAATTTTGTGATAGCAACAACCGAAATGCTGTTTCTGATGATTCCATGTTATATATATCTTAATAGGCATATTTTGCTTAATCACATGACTAAAAGGTCTTCTACTGGTTTTCATGTAGATACACACATCAAGGATGACATTAGCTGATGATGTGAACTTAGAAGAATTTGTTATGACTAAGGATGAGTTTTCAGGGGCTGATATAAAAGCAATATGCACTGAAGCTGGCTTACTTGCTCTACGAGAGCGCCGAATGAAGGTTCGAATCATATTCTTTCATGTTTTCAGTTATTGGTTAAAACAATGCAATTCTGTAAAAAATTTAGGGAATGGTACTTATCGTTCGGACCTCTGCGATTTCCATACCCTGTATATCTCCTGTTTGGAAACAAACAAGGTCAAATTAGAATTTAGCAAAATATTGATTTCGACCTATGTGGTGGAGGTTTACCTTGGTGTATTTTGAAGTACCAAAGTTGTGTTTATGTGCAAGATGATTGATCATTTCATTCCAGTTGTAACGTGTACATGATTTTGTGTGAAATTTGTTGAATTATTTGGATGCCATTGTCTATGGTTTTGTAGGTGACACATGCCGACTTTAAGAAGGCAAAGGATAAAGTGATGTTCAAGAAGAAAGAAGGGGTGCCAGAAGGACTGTATATGTAAAATATCTTCCTCAATTTCTCTGATTTCTGTCGTTGGTTATGGTCGTTCTTCTTTATGTTGTGTGAACGATGTTTATTCGCTTGTATCGTAAATTAGAGCTTTCAGGGATTACGATCTGAACTACAATTCAACATAGTTTCCGTTTATCATTTAAAAGACGAGGGATCATTTTTCATAATCCTTGTTATAATATCCAGAAAGTACTTTGAGCAGTCTTAAATTCACCTCGTTGCCCTAAAGCTTATTTTTGTAGTGACGCTGATAGCACCAAAGAGGCTTATTACCTTCGACGCATGAGAATGATATGTTTTAGGTTGGCACATAAATATTAACTAAAAAAAGTGAAAGAACCTGAGAAGTGCCATGTAATACATTAGAAAATAGATGTGCATGTTTTGACAATAACTAGCTTAATTAGATGCCACTATGTGAGTGCGCATTTGTAGTATTCCGAGTAGTAGTTGTTGAGGGAGTGGAGGACGACCTTCTTGATCTAAGCCAAAGAATGAACCTTATTATCTGAAAGATGCCAATAACAAAAAGCAAGAAACCCCATAAACCGACCAACAAATACCCGAGACTCCTAAGCCTATGATAAATATGATCAGGGCTGGTCATTCCCAGGGCCCACATGTATGTTAGCAGCATGCAGGACGCAGAAGCCACCATCAGGAATGTCATAATCCACTTCATAGCTACATTGTTAAGTGGAAACCCGCTTATGATTAACAAGAGCGCACACAGAGAGGAAAAGAATGAAGCAGAGTTGAAGAAGATGAATTTAATATAATCTGGTGATTGAGCATAACCTAGAACCACCGTTCCGGCTTCGCAGTAACCATATCTGTTGCATTGGTAGCCGCCATCGTGTGTGTCTGCTGACCATACTCCTCCTGGTGGGCTTAGAACTGATTGGAATGTTATGGTTGCGATGACGGTTGTTGCTACCATGAGTTGACTGCTGTCCATCCAGTTGATTTGGCTTATCAGGTATTTTTTGCAGAAATGCTCAACCCGGCTACTCCATCTGCTGTTCTTATCATCTTGTGGTGTTATTTCTGTTGACGAGGGGGGTGGTGGCGGTGAAGGATGATTATTGTTACCTACCGAGGATGGTGCTGATTGTGATCGACGAATGTTGTTTTGCTGTGGCAGTTGTGGTGGTTGCTGTTGAGGCGCCATGCTTGACAAGGGCAGAGGTTGTTCCACATGAGTATCTGCTGATTGTGCTGGAGCGATGTTGCTTTCTTGAGGTTGTGATGACTCTGAAGGTTGTCCTGTGCTTGATCGCAGTGGCAGGTGTGGTTGTGGTTGAAGATCCATGCTTGCCAACATCTGTGGTTGTTCTGCAGGAGTATCTATTAGAGATTTAGATATACTATTGTTAATTTCGAGAAAGAGCCACACATAAATAACTATAGGGTATTTTCTTAACTTTATCAGAACGTCAGAGTCATTTTTTCTGAATACTACCTATGCTTCCTTCTGATGAGGATGAGTGTGCATTATCAATGTCTGTTGATGAGGGTTCTGATTCTTGTACAACAAGCGTATTGGAAGAGCTTTCAAAGAGTGCTCCTGCTCTGGTTAAAAGTTGGTTAATTCTAAGGGCATAGGAGTGCACCATGTCCAAAGCTGATAAATTTCCAACTTCATTCAAGGCACTTATTGCTGGACTCATTTCCGATACCGAAAGCAAGTATTCAATGCTCTGCAAAACTTGTAATATTTTACTAACATTGATAATCATTCATTTTCTACATAAAAGGGCACCAAAATTATTGTGTTATTACCATTAAGTAACAACGTATACTCTATTATCAACTTTCAAATGAGTAATTATTAACTTATTGGTTAGTAGTACCTTAAATTGCCTGTTCTTCACAGCTAAATGCAAAACAGTGTTACCGTCTTTGTCCTTGGCACACAAAATTTGGTGGTTGTCTTCTGCAGCTTCAAGTCTCATTGTTTCAACCAAGAATTTCAAGGCCTCAAGATGGTTAAACCGAACACACAAATGCAGAACGGAGCTATCATCAGTCACAATCCTCTCTTTAACGGACTCCGGCCTTGCCCTTACCAGCTCCTCAACTGCTGCCGCGTGTCCCCTCATCGCGGCGAAGTGGAGAGGAATCATGTCATCGTTGTCTCTAACCATGCAAGCTTCTTGGTTTATCTGCAACAAAATCTTCACAACCTCCACGTGCCCTTTAGCGGAAGCAAGATGAAGAGGGCACCGTCCTTCTGAGTTCACCTCGACGGCGAAAGCAGGGTTGTTTTCTAGAAGGATCTTGCAGAAATCTTGGTGTCCAAGCAATGAGGCTATGTGTAATGGGGTTTCATGAAAGGGATAGAGTGAAACCCTAAAGAGAATGAGAGGATCCCTTTGGATCAGTGCTTTTAAGGTCATTACACATCCTTTTATTGATGCTTCATAAAGTTCTCTCATTGCATTGTCTTGTAGATTTGAATCTGCTTTCAAAACCTCCATTCTTTTTGTAATAATGTTGGGTGCAATGTGATCATCAATGTAGTTACTTTTAGTGTCCTGAAACAGTATATATAATCGATCAGTGAAATCATCGAACAGAACGATACTAACAAGATCCAAGTGTTATTATAATTTAAGCTTTGTTTATTTGTGTTACAAGAACCATATAGGCAACTATATAAATATAAGGCAAATTACATTTTCTAGCTAGTTATTATTTATATTACACCTAATTATGAATTTCGATATTAAAAAATAGCTTTAATTACTCTTTTGGTCTTTACCAAATTTTTAATTAGATTCTTATCTTTTTTTCCCTTTCAATTGGATCTCTATACTGCTTTTAGTTTTATAATTAAGTTTTTCTTAGTCTAAATATTAGAGTTAACTGAATATTTTTTCACAAATTGAAGGTATTCATAATTAAAAACCTAACTAGATCCTTGACCTTATGTATTTTGAGAAAAATATTTGTTAATTTTAACGTTTTTGATATAAAGACCCAATCAAAAAAAAAATTATAGAAACCTAATTAAAAATTTAATAAAATTATAGGAACCAACCTATGATGCACGGACACTGACGCGGACACGGGACACGACACGACACGACACGGGATACGCCAACATGTGAATTTTAAAATTTTATAAGACACGGGGACACGCATACATATAAAATATAAAGTATTTTTTAGATAAATTGTAATGATATTTTGATATTTTATTGATATTAAAATAATTTAATTTTTAATTATTTTTAATGTCTTATTTTAATTATATCAAGTATTTAAAATATTTTTTGTTTTAATAAATAATAATATATACTATATCTAAATTTATTTCAAAAATATATGTTAAGAATAAGACTAGACACGCTGACACGTGATGATATTTATGTGTGTCCAAGTGTGTCCGGAGAAAATTTTTTTATTTTTTATTAACACACGGTTCGACATGCAGATACGGTAACTCAGCGAAGTGTCCGTGTTTCATACCAATAAATAATTAAATCTTTAAAATACACTTTTTAGTATTTTAAGAACCTTTCAATAATTTGAAACTATGTTATAATTTTAAATTGGCTTGGTAACCAGTGGCGGAATTTGAAACAAAATTTTAGAGGGGTAAAAAATTTAACATAAAAATTTAATAATAATATTTATATTAAAATAAAATTTATAAATATAATTATTTTTTAAGTTTGTTACTAATAAGATAATAAATAAATAATTCTACAGATAAAAAATATAAAATAATTTATAATGATACTCTTCAAATTTTTAATGACTTGAAATCTTCAATAATTGAATTAGAACTAAATCTTTTAGTAATTTGTAATATTTATTGAATTTTTTTTATCAATTTATACAAATACAATAAATATCAATACTTATTGAATATTCTAATATTTTTTATCATATAAAAAATTAAATTAAATAAACAGTAAAATATAAAATAATATTAAATTAAATAAATAAAAAATACTTAATTTTTTATATTTAAACTCGAAGGTAAAAGGGGTGTTGCTTGTTGAATAGAAAGTTAATATTTAAAACTAAAAATTATTGTGCAATAAAAGCAAGAGATGAAGATTGAACATGAGTGCTTTAAATCATAATAAATTATTTGAGTCAATTAAACTATTTTTTATTTTTTTAAAAAAATATTACTAATTTTTCTTATAAAAAAATTTGAAAAACTATACCCTATTGTCTCAATTAAGCTTCGCCCTGTTGGTAACCAAATCGACCCAAATGGAAGGGAAGAACAAATTAGACATAAATTCTTAGAAATAATTGTTTGGTCATATCCTAATTCGATCTAGAGATGATATGTATGAAATATATAAATAGGAATGACAATACAATTTGTATCGTAGATACTTATGGCACTCCTACTTAGTCGGGTCGAATAATTATCCGACTTAATTAAGATGGGTTTTGAGTAGGATGGATTTTCGGATTTCGAATAAGATTGATTTTTGTTCAAGGTGGCGCGGGATCTAATGACCCATCTATATGCCACCATTTCTTGGATTACTATTTATTAGTAGCTAACCCTACATTGACACTAATCAATATCATTACCAAACAGCCCACAAATTAATACTATCTTCCAATTGGATTATGCTTCCATATTAAATGGTCAGATATAACTGATGTGAATAAAAATAATTGAAGAATTGGTGTGTGCATCATTATAGTACCTTGATTTATTTGAAGTCTCGCCGCTAATGCAGAAGTGTTACCATCTTTATCAATACCATAACCAGAGCTTTCATCACTAACTTAGTGTGTTCTTCAGCTGAAGCAAGATGAAGAGGATAACGTCCTTGTTCTGAGTCAACATAACTCCAGATTTCCAAGCACAGCGGCTGTGTGTAATGGGATTTCCCCGAACAAAGAATGAAAATGAAAATGGTCGTCAAATTAAAATAGCATGTTTCAGTGTGTAAGGTGCTTAAGCCACCATTATTGTTATTCAGTGATGCTTGATAGAATGCCTTCCTTGCATTAATATTTAATTCTTCTGTCTCCATTAAAGGAATTAATTAATGTTGATGTTAATATCAATTTAGATAGTTGGTCTGTTGTTAACTTTCATCAGTATTGATTATATATAATCACAAATCTGAGGACCAGCCACTCACGGGTTTTTATTCTTTTAAATAATAAAAAAGAGAATACTTCAAAAAAAAAAAAAAAATGAAACGTTTTTTGGAATTATTGTTTTTTTTTTATTTAAAAAAAAAAACCCCACTCACGCGTTTGAAGAAAAACGAAGCCAGGTTTGAAACGGTCCTCGGAGTAATATATGAATTTATTTGGGGAAATGTTAGAGGGTGATCGAATTTATTATTTTTGGTCCGTTAGTTATTGTTTGAGTTTGAAAAATTAATAATATTTTTATGACGACAAATATTTAGGTTTGCGTTAAAGCCTAAATATATTTGTGATGTGTGTGAATGATTTGTAGATCCAAATAATTTACAACAAAAAAGAACTCAAGTTAAATGGAAGCATTCTCTTTTAATTTGCACCAACTATTGCTCCAATGGTGTTGATCAAAAATCAAAAAAGAAAAAACAACATTTGTAAACAAATAAAGTATCTCATAGGAAGGTTATCAGGTGTACTGGAAATACCGGTGTTTCAGTTATTTTAACCATTGATCTGAATTATAAAAAAAATATATAATATATATTAATTAAGATCAACAGTTAAAATAACTGAAACACCTATATTTCCAAGTACACCTGATAACTTTCCTATCTCATATTAGGGTTCAACAAAATGAAAAAGGTGATCTTTAACATCAAATATTAAAAAAGAAAAAAAATTTTTCTTATACTGAAATTGCAAGAAAAGATCAAATCAAATGTTCATTACAAGTAAATTACCTCTTTTCAGTTTTATTTATATGCAATCAATTTAGCTTGTATTTAGCTTGTTGAAGCTACTCTTTTCAATGTTGCTCAATTTGAAAAAGAATAAGAGAAAGGAGTTCATCCTCTTTGTTTCAAATCAAGGACTGAGAACAAGTTTTAGAGCCAAAACTAAGATTATTGGTGAATATTATTGATGGAAGAAAAAAAAAAAGGAAGAAAGAGAAGAAGAGACTAGAACGGAACCAAGCCAATTCTATAACCATGAATTGTTGCTGCAATTGCTTCATCGTCTGCGTCATTGTTTTGAACTCATTAGGAGAAGAGGTACTACAAGAAAATGGTGAATACCGTCGAATTTATTGTCATATTTAGCGACGGACGTTACCATCGGATTTAACGGTGGATTTTTTATGTTTACGAGTGAAAATTCATCCCTCGAATAATTACTGTCAAATTTAAAATAATGCCGCTAAATCCGACGGTAACATGATTTAGTAAAACGCGTCGTTTAGGCCACGACGAACACCTTACCATTAGTTTTTTTCGCCAGTAAATCCGACGGTAAATTTGGGATAAAATTCAAACGCGAAATCCTTCTCTCTCTCTCTCTCTCTCTCTCTCTCTCTCTCTCTCTCTCTCTCTCTCTCTCTCTCTCTCTCTCTCTCTCTCTCTCTCTCAAGTATCTCCCTCTGGTCCATTGAAGAAGGGTGCGCCGCCGCCACCTTGAGTTGTCATCGCCATTGCTAAGCCACATTGTCGTCGCAGATCGTTGTCGTTATTGTTGCTGGAGTCTCGGTGGAAAGCTACCGTCGTACCGCTGTTGTTGGTGTCTCTTGCCGTCGATCGGAGGTCGTCGCCTTGTCGCTATCACCACGATTGAGGTCCACCGCGCCAAGTAAGGTTGTTGTCTATTTTTTTTTTTTTGGGTTCTTTGTTATGTTATTAAACCCTAGTTTCATCACTGTAGGTTTCACTGTTGCCTCTGTCACCACCACGCTTTCACCATTTTGTAGTCACCATCAAAGGTAATTTTTTTTAGATTTTTTTATTTAGGATTTTATTAGGTATTTTATTAAATTATTGATTAAATTTTTTAAAGAAGTGTGTGATTAGGGTTTGTTATATTAATTTTTGTAATTAGAAATTAAATAATATTAGGTTAGGTAGGGTGTAATTTAGGATTTGTTTTGAGTTGATGGTGTTTTAATTTGGATGATTGTTAATTTTATGAGTTTATTGTTGTCTAAGTTAATTATTTTCTGAGTTAATTAGTATTGATTGTTGTTAATTATCTGAGTTAATTTTAGCTTGTTAATTTTTTAAATTAATTATTGATTTATTGTTGATTATTATTAATTTTCTAAGTTGATTGTAGTTAATTTTACTAAGTTTGTTACAATTTACTCATTTGAATATATGAACTTTGATTTGTTTGTTGATTATATTTATAGTTTGTGTGTTGATTATGTTTATAGTTTGCAATTGAAGGTGTACAGCCTGCTATTCCAGAAAATGCTCTTGTAGAGAGTAAATTTGTAATTAATTTTTTCAAATATTTTATTTTCTAGAGAGCTTCAACTATGCAATTTACTTAGACACCATGAGGTATCTTGTTTTTCATATCAAACCTTATGTAAGTTCATCTTTTCTGGATTTAGAGTATATGTTTATAGTGCTATTTTTTCTATACACGAGTAATTATTATTTTTCGTTTTTATTCTTAAACTTTGATGTGGGAACTTATTTGTAAAATTTTAACAAAAAATTATAGACAAATTATTATGAAAAATTTTAAAATTTTGAATTTTGTTAGTTTAAAAATGATTGAACTTAAACATTTAAAATTATATATTGATTTTTTAAACAAATTAAAAAAAAGAATTAAGATTACCGTCAGATTTACCGGGAAATAAATCCGATAGTAACAAGCTTTAGAATTTCGCCAATTAAAATTAATATCCACCGCTAATTTTGTTGGTGATTAGCGGCAGACGAAAAAATCCGCCGGTAAACAATTACCGACAAGGGTTTATGCCATCGGATTTATTCTGACGGTAAACATATTACCAGCATATTTTTTTTTGTAAATCCGATGGTATCCGATGATTTTTTGTAGTGAGAAAAAGTTCATAAATGCCAACTACAGAGGTGGACCGATCACACCAGGCTCAAATTTTGAAAGTTTTGCCCACATACAGAAGAGGATAAACGACAAAAATTGGAGTAAAGAGTGAAAATACATTGTTTAGATTTTCATAACATTTTGGCTATCCTTCTTTTCCTTCATGGTTATTCATTGAAATGTTCTACTTTTCAGTTTCATCATTTTATGTTTCATTTCAATGAAAAAGGTATAGTTGTGAAAAATCAATAAAAGTCATAAAGAGAAAAGGCAAGAGAGTTAGTTTGGAGAAAAACTAAAATTATGTCAATTTATTTTGTAATTTTTTCTATTTTGTTTTCTTGACTCTTGAGAGGCTTTTCTTGTTAAGTTGGGTGAGTACTTAGTGTTGAGAGTTTAGGGAATAAAACTAGCCAAATCAAGTTTTGTTAGAAGTTTGGTTTGTCTTTGATAGGAGTAGGTAGAATTCTTGGGAATTGGTGTTTGTATCTTTGATAAACATAGTAAAAATTCTACCATAGATATGATGGAGACTTGATATAGGTCACAGTGCAAAAGGTGGCTGAATCAGGATACATTATTATGTTATTTTTTCTTTTTTACTCAATTTTATTTCTATCGTTATAAGACAAAATGAAATTGTCTCATTCATAATAGACATTATAGACTGAACAACAACTAAGTTTCACATTACAAGAAAAAGGCCTATTGGCACACTTTTTTCTTGCCACGCTTTTAAAGCGTGCCCAAAAGTGGTCAATGGACACGCTTTTGCGAGGATGGCCACTGAAATGTGATTTGGCCATGTTTTTTTTGCCACGCTTTGAGAAAAATCGGTACGCTTTTGTGAGAGTGGCGATTGATTACTAATTTAGCAACACTTTTTTTTGCCACGCTTCAAAAGCGTGGCCATAGAAAAAAAGGCACGCTTTTAAAGCTTGGCTAGTTTGTCTTTATATGATCACATTTTAAAAGCGTGGCGATATCCTCTTATTAATTGGTTACCACAAAAAAGCGTACCCATAGAGTTCCCCAATTTTTTTTCCAAAGCCTTTAATTTTTTCCCAAGTTAAACACTTTAACCCTAAGCCCTCTATGTGATAACACTTCATCATCACCCAGCCGTCGAGCACACCCTCCCCAGCCCTCTCCAACCAGCTGCCTTTACTGCCAATGAGGACCCTCGCCACCCCATTGCGCTCTCTCCCAGCCCTTCATCTTCATCACTGCTATGAGAACCCTTGCACCCAGCCCTCTCTCCAAGCTCTCTGTTGCACCCTCTCTGTCGCAACCCTCGCACCCTCAACGCAAGTCTCCTCCTCAGATTCGCAACCTCACACCCTCTCTCGCAACCTTCCATTGGCGCTGCCCCGTCGGCGCTGCTCCGTTGGCGCTGGTCCTTTGGCGTGTCCTCCCTCAATCGGCACTGTCTATTGCTGCCTATCCCTCAGTCGGTGCTCAACCCTCGAGGTTTCTTTTATTTCTTTATTTAGACTCTGTCACTGCCACTGTTACTACCCACCATGTGTTTGATTAAATGTGTGTGAGCAATGCAGTGCATATTTGATGTTCACTATTTTGAGGAGCATCTCAATTCAATGCTGCTATTATGTGTGCTTCAATGGAATTTGATGTTAACTATTTTGAGCTTGAGTCTGTGTTCACTATTTGTGTTATTTCTTATTGCTATTATGTGTGCTTCAATGTAAATTTGACCCTAATTTTCTGCTTGTATATGACATAAATGGATGGTCCTCTGTACAAGTTGCTGCTGAAGAAGGAAAAGGCCCATGATATGGACATAAATTCAGTGCAATGGAGCCCTGGGGTAAGATTCTTGGACATTGCTTTAATGGAATCAACCAAAAGTGATTCTCTTTGGTATCTTTACTATTTTTATTATAATGGAATAGATTGTTGAGCATTTTGTCTCTATTTCTATTTCCTGTGTACATTTACTGAATTAATCAGATTGAGTTATTTGTGTTGGACACTTAATGCAGCTACCGCCAAAAAATAACCATGTGTGCACACTGGTCTGAGTGTAAAGTATTGTTGAGTATTCTATTCCTTGGAGTTGAACCATAACCATAAACATGTTTAATAACTGGGAAAAAAAATTGGTTTGAACCCAAGAAGCTAACGGATGGGAAGATTGAAGGATAGTCACTATTTTTATTGTTATGTGCTCAAATCCCATTTTCCAATGATGCTAGATGTGTGCTAAAGCCTTGTGGTGCCTCTTTCTTGCCCTTGTTTGAATGATACTGAAAAGTGATAACTCCTTACCCGCAATTTACTATGTGGTTCATTGCTGAAGCGATCTACATGCCAATCAAGAAAGGGGGCTAGGGAATGATCGGAGGAAGAGAGATAGTGAGGGAAATTTAAAAGAATAAATGTGCAATTTCAAACTGTTATATTATTTATAAATATTGAATTTATGAATTTTCCCTATATATTATGAATTAATTACCTTACTTAATTTAGATAAAACTTTTTTTTATTATGTACTTGTCTTCATTGATAGCAATTGGAACCTCAGCTTCTCGGCAGCTGCTTGTGCTTCATTTGCTGCTGAAGTTATCTGATGAAATAGTTTCAGAATTTGGCGAGTAGCCAACTTGTCCAGCAAGACTTGCAAGAGTGCTGAAATGAATGTGATGAGTGAAAATCGATTCCATACAAACTCACCGGCAAGTGCACCGGGTCGCATTAAGTAGTAAAACTCACAAAAGTGAGGTCGATCCCACAGGAATTGATGGATTGAGCAATTTTAGTTGGGTGATGAATTCAGTTAAGTAAACAATTGATGATTTGAGTGAAAGTTGATTAACAGAATATAAATTGCAAGAAATGTAAATAACTGAATCTTAAAGTGCAAGAAAATTAAATTGCAGAATCTAAATTGCCAGGAAACTTAAATTGCATGAATAATAAAGGGATTTGGGTGCTGGGAATTAAAACAGAATGTAAAGTACAGTAAATTAGGAAACTCTAAGGTGAAGAAATTCAAAGAAAGTGATTCATCAGGGATTGGAGATACTGTAATCCTCCCTATATCAATTTGGTCTCAACTCCTTTCTCAATCATTTGGTAGATATATGGCGGATTGAAATTGATTGGATCCCAATTTCTTGGCAATCCAACCTCTCTAATCACAATCAATCGTGCCAATTCCTTGATCTAATTGTCATGAGAAGAGGTTAAGTGCATATCTCTCATCCATAAGCCACACTAACTCTCAGGATCTCATTTCCTTTCGAATAGTGTTGATCAAGAGAGTAGTGAAGGATAGAGCTCAAATTCTAATGCAAGTGGTTCCCCTTCCGAGGCTCACACAAGCATTCAATTAAATTCAACCCCCTTCCGGAGTGGAGAATTCTAAATCAAAATAGAAGATATCCAATAGCTACTAAATTGAATTGAGAAGAAGAAGAATTTCATTGATTCATTGGAATTACAATAGAGCTCCTCCCCCTAATGAAATTGGGGTTTAGTTCATCATTGCTCTAGTACCAAAACAGAAAAGAAAAATTACAAAAGGAGAAGAACAGAAGGAAAAACAGAAAGCAAATAAAAACAGATCTCCCAATTCTCCAGAATTCCTAAAACAAAACTAAAAAGAAAAATAAAAGAAGGTAAAAAGAAGGTCCAAAAGAAGAGATCCTATTGAAATCAAATTTTCTCCTATTTATACACTTTCTAATTCAGTCATCAAGTACTTGGAGTGGGCATTTTGGCCTCTGATGAAGTGGGTCAGGATTGGTACTTGGTTGCAGCTTCCAGGGGAACGTAACGTTCTAAAAGAGAGCGCAGCGTTTATTTACCGACATGTACGCGTCTACTGCGCATGCACGTCCTTGCTTGCTAAATGCTCATCACACGTACACGTGCTTCGCGCCCATGCGTCGCTTCGCATTTTTACACATCCACACGTACGCGTCACATACGCGTAAATGTCATTGCCATCTTCAGCCTCCATCATGCTTGCGCGCACCATTCACGCGTGCGCGTCCTTGATAGCGTTCTTCAAATGAGCGCTACGTTCGCGCCATGAGCGCTCCCCACGCGTGCGCGTGGATGGCAAAATGTTGATTCCAAGCTTCCGCGCCACCCACGCGTTTGCGTGCTTCATCTCAGATGCTCCATCGATGCGTGTGGGTCATGTACGTGTGCGCGTTGGTTGCAGAACTTCAATTCCAGATTCAGATTTGCTCGAAAATGCTCATTAAGCTATCGTAGCGCTCTCTTTGCAAATGAGGGCCAATTATATCCACGTGTACGCGTGGGTCTTCCAGAATTTGTCTGCCACGTGTAAGCGTCCTGTACGCGTGCGCGTGGGTAGAGAGCATTGCGTTCTTCATTTGAGCGCAGCGTTACTCTTCACTGCATCTCTTTCTCTTCATTTTTTCACCTGAAATCAACCAAACATACAATCAAAGTCTCACCGAAATCCTAAGGTTTTGCATCATTTATAATAATCACCCAATTCTTGTATAAATCTCATGATTTTGTATAAAATTAATGATGTTTGATTGAATCAAGATGAACATGAAATTCCACTCCAATCACTTACTTATTGTGCAAGAAAGTGCATGAAACCTAATGAAAACAAATGAAAATTGCTAGTAAAACTAGCATAAGATGACTTGTCATCACAACACCAACCTTAAATCTTACTTGTCCCCAAGCAAGCACTAAAGCATGAGAGAAAGGAATGAAGACAGATAAGCATATATGTCCTTATTAGCAGGTGATTGAATCTGGTTCATGGGGTTTTATGCAGACAGAATGCAGCTCAATTATTATCAACTTCCAAATGTGAATTGCCTCTTTGAGTATTAACTAGAGTTGCTGCTATAAGACCTTATTCTTTATTGATCCTTGTTAGATTTTATTTCTTCCTTTTTGCTTTAGAAACTTATTTTTCAATTGTAGCTCAGTGTCAAGTGTTACAGCAGCTTTTTGGCTCAATTTTACTCAACAACTCTTCACTACAGGCACTTGGCTCACAATTCTTCTTAAAGACATTGATGCCCAACACCTCTTTGGGTTACTAAATGTCTTGTAATTAGGTTGCTCTTGATAGTGAATTTTCGGTTGATAATCCCGGATTAGTTAATCCAAGTTACCGAGTTTTAAAATACTCCTCAGAACCTGACAATCCAAGGAGATCCTAATACAAAGACACCACAGGCATGTGTCTTAAGGTCCAAACTATTGGTGTCTAGCTTTCTTATTGTTTCTTTCATTCTTGTTACCAATTCTTAGCTTTTCTTCCTTTCCTTTTTGCTCTCTTTTTTTTTCTAAGGATATTTATTAATTGAAGGTCCATAACAGCAACTAAGTTTATACTTGAAGGAGATATTCTACCTTGCAGCTTTTATTATTGAGCTTACCAACTAATCAAGCAATTACCACCACTGAACTTTATTATCATCCCTATCACATTGAATAATTACTTTCTGGTCAATCATTTTCTCTTATTTATGCAGAAGGGAACAAGACATGAATTCCAGTAAAGTGAGTGATGCATATGCAAACTATCATAACAATGCAGAACATGAAAACTTATTAAAAAACATAAAGATGCAGAACATATAAGCTCAAAATAATAAAAGTGCATAACATGAAAATTTGGAAGGCACATCATTTTTCAGATGTGCATCTTCCTTATTTACTAAGATTATGAATGGAACTCCACCACCTCTAATTTTTGTGCTCCTTTCCCTTGCTGGACTCTCCTTTCTTCTTTGGCTCCTGTTTTCTCTTCTTTTTTGTTTCTTGTTGTTCTTCAGCAGGGCTTCTCCGATCCCAAGACTGGTCTATCTAATCCCAGAGTCCAGCCCCCTTCAACCTTTGTTCCATTCTTTCTACATTTCTCTGGGCTCTTGCTCTTTAATTGTTTACAAATTCATGAAACTAGACAAATAGTTTAGAAAATGCAATTTAATAACTAGATATAGGAAATTGAAAATTTAGGCCACATGTTCCTTATACATGAATAACTAACCGTGCCACATGTAAGCATACATAGTTTTGGTGGACACTAAACTTGTTTTACATCAAATAATTCATGTGAAATTTTGATTTTTGTCACTGTTAGTTTATTCATTATAGGGAACATTTTATTTTCTATTTTAACAAAATAAATTCACAAAAATGATGCAAGACATGGTTTATCTTTTCATGAATTTGAGTCTTAGAGCAGATGTGACTTTCTTGAAATTCATGGCATATGTAGAACACCAAACTTAATGTTTGGCTATATACTTCAATGAATGAGTATATATCCTAAGATGGTTGTATGATCATCATGCTTAAAAAGCCATTTTAGAGTGCCTTTAGGCACACCAAACTTAGGAATCAGACATACGCTTTAAAATAATGTATGCAGCGATCAAATCTACCCATGAGAGCTTAAATTCATGCTAGAAGAACCATTAATTATTGACATTAAAACAAAAGCAAAAATACTAAATCATGGGTTGCCTCTAGCGCTCTTTTACTGTCACTAGCTTGACATTGATTCTTTGTTAGGGTGGCTGATGATTATGGTGCCTCATCTTGTCCCCTCTCACTGTGAACCTTTTTCTTGTGATTTGATGCACAATCTCTATATGTTCCAGCGAGAGTATTTTGTTGACAGTATAATAATCATCAGATTGTGGAAATGTCTCCAACTGTTGGTAGAGTTTCACTTTGTCTCCTTTTGAGAACCCTTCAGTTAGGATTTTCTTGTTTCTCCACCCTTTTGGAACCTTTTCTTGCTCTTCTTTCCTTCTTTTGGTGACCCTTCCTTCTTGGCAACAGGCTTTATGTCAGGAGCTTTCTTAACCTCTTTTTGCAATCCCTTCTCAGTCTTCTTATCCTTATGACCCTTTTGTTTTTCTTCAATGTCTGTCTTCTGCTCCAAGGGTGAGTTGATGAGTACCTCCTTGGGTTTTTCTTTCCAGTTTGAGTCTTCTTCCTCAATTCTCATGCAACCTTTCTTTTCAGCAGGATGATGCATCTCCTTAAAAACATTTAGAGTGATTTGCTCATCATGTGCTCTCAAAGTCATTTCTACTTTATCCACATCAATGATGGCCCTTGCTGTGGCTAGAAAAGGTCTTCCTAATATGATAGAATCACCTCCCTCTTCATCTAGATCCAAGATCACAAAATCCACTGGAAATATGAACTTGCCCACCTTGACTAAGAGATTCTCAACCACTCCATTAGGAATTACCATTGATCGATCAGCAAGTTGCAAGGTCATCCTTGTAGGCTTTACTTCTTCTATAGACAACCTTCTCATCATAGATAAAGGCATCAGATTGATACTTGATCCTAAATCACACAGTGCCTTATCAATGGACATATTGCCAATGGTACAAGGCAGAAAGAAGCTCCCAGGATATTTGAGTTTTGGTGGGAGACCTTTTTGAATCACTACACTGCACTCTTGGGTCAAGACCACTGTCTCCTTTTCATTCCAGCTTCTCTTCTTAATGATGAGCTCTTTGAGGAATTTGGCATACAAAGGCATCTGCTCCAATGCTTCAGCAAAGGGAATGTTGATTTCCAGCTTCTTAAAAACCTCCAGAAACTTGGAAAATTATTGGTCCTTGAGCTCTCTTTGTAATCTTTGAGGGTATGGTAGAGGTGGAATATATGGCTTCACTTCCTTCTTCTGTTCTTGTGGAGGCTCTGTCATGACATGTTTTCCCTTTTTTGAAGCCTGTGGCTCATCCTCTTTCTTCTTGGAATTCTCTTGATTCTTTTCCTCTGCTACCACTTCTTTCTTGCTATTAGCCTTATCATCCTCAAATGTTCTTTCACTCTTGAGTTGAATTGCTTTACATTTTTCTTTGGGATTTGGAATGGTATCACTTGGGAAAGAGTTGGTTGGCCTTTCAGCTTGTTGTTTGGACAATTGTCTAATTTGTCTTTCTATATTCCTCATTGAAGCTTCGTGATTCTTATTGGTCAGGGCTTGATCTTGTCTCGCCATCTCTTGATTCTTGATGAGCTTCTCCATCAATATCTCTAGATTAGAGATTCTCTGAGAGTCTGGATTTGATGATGGTTGTGTGAACTGAGATGGTTTTTGCTGGAAATTATTTGAATTAGTTGCAGGTATATTTTGTGGGTAGAATGTGGATGTGGAGAAGTTATTTTGGTGATTTTGTGAGTTGTTGTGGGGTTGGTGATATGTATTTTGTGAGTTTCTGTATTGGTTAGTGTTATTGGATGAGTGATTTTGGTTGTGTGTGTTGCGAGAGTTGTTGGAATTGTGGTTCTTTTGCCATGAATTCTGATTATCACCCCACCTCAAGTTGGGATGATTCTTCTATGATGGATCGTATGTATCCTCATGGAATTCATTCTGAGAGGAGCTTGAGGTGTTATGCATGTATTGGACTTGTTCTGGTTGCTGATCATAGTTGCTTTTCTTAAAAGCTTCTTCACTTTGGCTCCATCCAATTGAGGGTTGGCTTGCTGTGTTCACTGCAGCCACTTGAAGTCCATCAATTCTCTTTGTCATCAACTTCATTTGTTGCTGAATTTGTTGGTGCATCAACTTGTTCTGTGCCAAGATAGTATCCACTCCTTCTAGCTCCAACACACCCTTCTTTTGAACTGGTTGGCGTTGCCTCTGGTGAGCATAAAAGTATTGGTTATTGGTCACAGTGTCTATGAGATTCTGGGCTTCCTCAGTTGTCTTCATCAGTTGTAATGAGCCTCCTGCAGAGTAATCCAAGGACTCTTGAGCTTTTAGAGTCAACCCCTCATAAAAATTTTGAAGTCTGTCCCATTCACTAAACATCTCAGGTGGACATTCCTAATAAGAGATTTGTATCTTTCCCATGCCTCATACAGTGATTCTCTATCCAAGTGTTGATGCTTTCTTTGGGGAATGTCTCCAGCCATTGAGATACCTTGTCCCTCAAAGAAAATGAAAACAACAGCAACTTGTAAATATCCGGATGCACACCATTTGTCTTGACAGTTTCACATATTTTTAGGAAGACAGATAGGTGTTGATTTGGATCTCCAAGGGGGCCTCCTCTATAGGAACAATTGTTTTGCACCAAAGTGATAAGCTGAGGCTTCAATTCAAAGTTATTTGCATGAACATTAGGAGTGAGTATACTGCTCCCACAGTTTCTTGGATTGGGGAAGGTATATGATGCTAGAACTCTCCTTGGAGGCTGGCCATTGTTGTTGGCCACCTCTTTTGGTGGATTAGGGAGGTTACCCTCCATTTTTTGTTCTTCCTTTTCTGATTCTTCTTCTCCAATAACTCTCTTCCCTCTTGCTTCTCTTCTCAATCTCAAGAATGACCTCTCTGGCTCAGAATCAAAAGAGGTAGATGCACCTCTTCTTCCTCCTGGCATACAACACAAACAAACCAAAGGAAAACAAAAATAGAACACTCTATTGCTAGAGTTAAGTTAAAGTTAGTAGAAACAAAATCACAAACAGTTAATATGCTTAGCAAAAACAAGAAAAAAGTGCTTAATCTAGATTATCACCTACTTAATCATTGTCAATCTATATCAATCCTCGGCAACGGCACCAAAAACTTGATGAGGGAAAATCGATTCCACACAAACTCACCGGCAAGTACACCGGGTAGCATCAAGTAGTAAAACTCATAAAAGTGAGGTCGATACCATAGGGATTGATGGATTGAGCAATTTTAGTTGGATGATGAATTTAGTTAAGCAGACAGTTGATGATTTGAGTGAAAGTTGATTAACAGAATATAAATTGTAAGAAATTAAAGTACAGAAAGTAAAACTGGTAGAATCTTAAATTGCAGGAGAAGTAAATTGCAAAAACTTAGAGAACAACAAATTAAAAGAGCTGAATCTTAAAATGTAAGAAATGTAAATAACTGAATCTTAAAGTGTAAGAAATTTAAATTGCAGAATCTAAATTGCCAGGAAACTTAAATTGCATGAATAATAAAGGGATTTGGGTGCTGGGAATCAAAACAGAATGTAACGTGCAGTAAATCAGAAAACTCTAAGGTGAAGAAATTCAAAGAAAGTGATTCATCAGGGATTGGAGATACTGTAATCCTCCTTGAATCAATTTGGTCTCAACTCCTTTCTCAATCATTTGGTAGATCTATGGCGGATTGAAATTGATTGGATCCCAATTCCTTGGCAATCCAACCTCTAATCACAATCAATCGTGCCAATTCATTGATCTAATTGTCATGAGAAGAGGTTAAGTGCATATCTCTCATCCATAAGCCACACTAACTCTCAGTATCTCAATTCCTCTCGAATAGTGTTGATCAAGAGAGTAGTGAAGGATAGAGCTCTAATTCTAATGCAAGTGATTCCCCTTTCGAGGCTCACACAAGCATTCAATTGAATTCAACCCCCTTCCGGAGTGGAGAATTCTAAATCAAAACAAAAGATATCCAATAGCTACTAAATTGAATTAAGATGAAGAAGAATTTTATTGATTCATTGGAATTACAATAGAGCTCCTCCCCATAATGAAATTGGGGTTTAGTTCATCATTGCTCTAGTACCAAAACAGAAAAGAAAAATTGCAGAAGGAGAAGAACAGAAGGAAAAATAGAAGGCAAATAAAAATAGATCTCCCAATTCTCCAGAATTCCTAAAATAGAACTAAAAGGAAAAATAAAAGAAGGTAAAAAGAAGATCTAAAAGAAGAGATCCTATTGAAATCAAATTTTATCCTATTTATACACTTTCTAATTTAGTCATCAAGTACTTGGAGTGGGCTTTTTGGCCTCTGATGAAGTGGGTCAAGATTGGTACTTGGTTGCAGCTTCTAGGGGAACGTAGCATTCTAAAAGAGAGCGCAACGTTTATTTACTGACGCGTACGCGTTTACTGCGTGCGTCCTTGCTCGCTGAATGCTCATCACGCGTACGCGTGCTTCATGCCCATGCGTCGCTTCGCATTTTTGCACATCCACGCGTACGCGTCACATACGCGTACACGTAATTGCCATCTTTAGCCTCCATCATGCTTGCGTGCACCATTCACACGTGCGCATCCTTGATAGCGTTCTTCAAACGAGCACTACGTTCGCACCATGAGCGCTCCCTACGCGTGCGCGTCTTCTGTGCGTGCGCGTAGATGGCAAAATGTTGATTCCAAGCTTCTGCGCCACCCACGCATTTGCGTGCTTCATCTCAGATGCTCCATCGACGCGTGCGCATCATGTACGCATGCGCGTCGGTTGCAGAACTTCAATTCCAAATTCAGATTTGCTCGAAAACGCTCATTAAGCTAACGTAGCACTCTCTTTGCAAATGAGCACCAATTACATCCACGCGTACGCGTGGGTCTTCCAGAATTCGTCCCCCACACGTAAGCGTCCTGTACGCGTGCCCGTGGGTAGAGAGCGTGGCGTTCTTCATTTGAGCGCAGCGTTACTCTGCAATGCATCTCTTTCTCTTCATTTTTCACCTGAAATCAACCAAACATGCAATCAAAGTCTCACCAAAATCATAAGGTTTTGCATCATTTATAATAATCACCTAATTCTTGCATAAATCTCATGATTTTGTATAAAATTAATGATGTTTGATTGAATCAAGATGAACATGAAATTCCACTCCAATCACTTACTTATTGTGCAAGAAAGTGCCTGAAACCTAATGAAAGCAAATGAAAATTGCTAGTAAAACTAGCATAAGATGACTTGTCATCAGAATGCACTCAACATGAAGGCCACCATTATGATTTCTTTTTGAGTTGTGACACTGACATTCATTACTTTCACAGAAAACACCAATCGGAGATCTAAACAAAGTGAGTAACTTGCAATAACATGTGCTCCCAGCTTAGCCTTTAGTTATAAACATGGCATTGAGCGCAATCCTTTCTAATAATACATGTGTAGATTAAGAGATCAAGGTTGAATTCAAAGGAAGATGCTGAGTTCTTTAATTGTAAAAAACTAATTTGCATATACTGATATACAATCATTATTATTATTTTATGAGATTGCTATTAAGATCATTGTTTTCTTCTAAGTGAAATCTGAGGGGAGACAAAAATTTATGAGATTGGTGACCGCGCTAAGGTAGGTTGGTTGATATATCCTTTTCTTGTCTCTGAAACCAAGCCTAGATAGATGAGATCTTTGTAGTTGACATTAATTGCTTTACTGTTTTACACTGTTCTTTTCATGGTAGTTGCCATACTAGAATATTCACTATTCTAGACTTTCCTAGCTTACATTCATGTTGGTCCTCATCAGTCATCACCTTTTGTTTTTTCTTTTTTCCTCCTTGCAATAATTATATCTTTGTGGAATAAGCTATTATAACGTTTCAGAAGCACTTTTCTGGTTACCTGGCTTTTGAGAATTATGAAGGGGGTTGGCATGTTTAATAATAATAACTGCATTCCTGTTCCAAGCGGAAGCTGAAATGGAATATTTTGTTTTGCTGTTAAAGATACTAAACATTAGCATGTCCTCATGCTAAATTCAAGAGAAACTGAAAAAGAGTGAAGGTAGAACGGTGGAATCCATGCAATGCAATCTATCTAAATGCAAGCTACCTATATGAATCATGCAATTCTAATTACTATCCACCTAGATATATAAAGCTTACATGTGGTCAGATTGATTCAAATTTTCAAGGAATCATATATGCAAAACCAAGGCTAAATCATATTAAAACACATTCACAATTGAGTTGAGTTAATCAAAAGAATTCACAAACTTGCAAGATAAACAGTGATCAAACATGGATATATGGAGATGAGTTATTGAACCCTCACTGGATTTGTATATACACTTTAATCACTCAGTGGTTGGGGTTAATCACTCTACTCTTCTCTAGTCATACTTTCTAAAACTTTGTTCTTTATCTAACCAATCAACAAATATTTAATGTACCAATGGAAACATCATGAGGTCTTTTCAAGGTTGTAATGGGGTTAAGGCAAAGGTGAGGGTATATATATATGGCTAAGTGAGCTATAAATTGAATCCTTGATTAGTCTAAGATCTCACCTAAAATATACTTACTCTTATACAACTCTAAAATTATACCTAGCTACCCATAATTCCCACTTTTTTTTTCATTTCACACTCATGTACCAAATCATTTTTAATTTTATTACATATGCATTGATCGTTTACTAAGCTTAATACTGGGGTAATTTTGTCCTCTTATTTATTTATTTAATTATAAGTTTTTTTAAGATAAACATAACATATCCATGCATATGGTATTTTAATTATTTTGGTTTCACATGAGCATGCACCCAAATTTCAAATAATCTATCAATTTAATACTTTCCTATCAACCCAAGTTTCCATGGTTTCCCACACTTAGTTAGTACATAATCTCTATCTTAAGCTAACCAAAGATCCAATTTGGAGTATTTAATTTATTTTTCTGCTTAAGGCTAGTGATGTGGTTATAGAACAGAAGGGGATTAAAAGGCTCAAGGTGGCTAACAAGGGTGACATAAAAGGGTAGGCTTATTTGGGATAAGTGAGCAAAAACAAGTAATGGCCTCAGTCATATACAAGCATGTAAATACATTCTATATTGGACATATATAATGGAACAAAGCAAAAGATTGCAATCATAGTGAAGAAACACACAGGAATGAAAACTATGGTTAAGTAATGTAACCATGCAATTAAGCTCAAATCTCATAGGTTGTGTTCTTTGGCCCAAAAACCATATATCATTTATGTATATCATGCAAGTAAGAATAAAGAGTTCCAACTCAATCAATGTGAATCCTTGAATGGATTTTGTAAAGAAATAAATACATTCTTTGAAAAATATCGTCAATTTACCAACACTTATTACTATATATATGTTAAGTGGATTGTTGTGATTATGAAATCTAAAAATTTCTAGTTTACTCTCTATTTTCAATTAAACCAAATTATCATATGCTAAAAAGAGTATACTAAACTTAATAATATCAATTTTTCTATATCACAACTAATAAGCTAATAGTGCAAATCAAGCTAAATATCTAAGATATATACAGCCCAAAGTGCAAAATGTGATAAAGTATAAATAGACAAAAGTACAGTAATAGAAAATGTGCAAATACTGAAAGGAAAATAAGATGAAATAAAATAAAATAAAAATACAGAAAATGAAACAAAATAGGATAAAAAGAGTCTGAAAGTAGTTCACCAAAATAAAGTTCACCAGAGATGGCGACCTCCCCACACTTATATAATAGCATCGTCCTCAATGCTTAGTCAGGCTGGCTGTGAAGAGTCGTCACCTCCGGAAGGGTGTGCTGATGCTGTTTCTATGGGCTCTAGTAGTGAAGGTGCCTGAGGCTCTGCCTGTATAGGAGCCTGTGGATCTACCGGCTGTGTCTGCTGAGGCTCCTCATGCTGGGGCTCTTCATGCTGCGGCTCTGCCTGCTGGGGCTCTGCCTGCTCATCCTCTGCCCATGCATCGTCCTCCTGCTCATCCGTCTCCTCCTCAGATGGCTCCGATGGTGTGTCAGGCTCGGAGGGAATGTCAGTGTGTCCTATCCTGATCATTAGCTTTAGATGCTTGTAGCGTCGCTTATTGTGACGCTCCATCTGATCCAGGCGCTCAAAGAGTCGGTGCACTAGGTGGTATATGGGCTGGGAAGCTGGTGAGGGTGTTGTGGGTGTGGGTAAGTGCAGTAGGTGCAGAAGGGACAGCAGAGGATGTGGCTACGTCAGCAGAGGCAGGAAGAGAGGGCGGTCTGTAGCCCAAAGCCTCGAACTTCCTGCCGTGTGGGATGATCTTCTTGCAGTCGGCAGCTGGTGGCCTCTCATTCTCAGGCTCCCAGGGTACCTCAACCCGGCGGCCCAACTGGGTAATCAAATAGGGGAATGACAGAGTGCCTCAGACATGAACCCTGGCCATGAAGTGCCTGATGAATCGTGGAAGGTACAAGTCCTTTCCTTCCATTAACACACCAGATGAGAGTTATCATGGTAGCTGGCACCTCAGTCTCATGAGTGCTCGGCATCACATAGTTGCTCAGAATTTGTTGCCATAGCCGAGCCTCATCATTAAGATAAATAATCTTGATGCCCTTTGGATTCATGATGAGCGGATAATTTATACGCTTTTTGGCATTGTTTTTAGTATATTTTCAGTAGAATCTAGTTACTTTTAGGGATGTTTTTAATAGATTTTATGTTAAATTCACATTTCTGGACTTTACTATGAGTTTGTGTGTTTTTCTGTGATTTCAGGTATTTTCTGGCTGAAATTGAGGGACTTGAGCAAAAATCAGATTCAGAGGTTGAAAAAGGACTGCTGATGCTGTTGGATTCTGACCTCCCTGCACTCAAAGTGGATTTTCTGGAGCTACAGAACTCGAAATGGCGCGCTTCTAATTGCGTTGGAAAGTAGACATCCAGGGCTTTCCAGCAATATATAATAGTCCATACTTTGGCCAAGAATTGACGATGTAAACTGGCGTTCAACGCCAGCTTTCTACCCAAATCTGGCGTCCAGCGCCAGAAAAGGATCCAAAACCAGAGTTGAACGCCCAAACTGGCACAAAAACTGGCGTTCAACTCCACAAATGGCCTCTGCACGTGCAACACTTAAGCTCAGCCCAAACACACACCAAGTGGGCCCCGGAAGTGGATTTATACATCAAATACTTACTCATGTAAACCCTAGTAGCTAGTTTATTATAAATAGGACCTCTTACTATTGTATTAGGCATCCTGGATTGTATTTTGATCCTGTGATCACGTTTTGGGGGCTGGCCATCTCGGCCATGCCTGGACCTTTCACTTATATATTTTCAACGGTAGAGTTTCTACACTCCATAGATTAAGGTGTGGAGCTCTGCTGTTCCTCAAAGATTAATGCAAAGTACTTCTGTTTTCTATTCAATTCATCTTATTTCGCTTCTAAGATATCCATTCGCACCCAAGAACGTGAGGAAGGTGATGATTATGTGTGACGCTCATCACCATTCTCCCCTATGAACACGTGCCTGACAAACACTTTCGTTCTACATGAAATAAGCTAGAATGAATATCTCTTAGATCTCCTAACCAGAATCTTCGTGGCGTAAGCTAGAATGATGGTGGCATTCAAGAGAATCCGGAAAGTCTAAACCTTGTCTGTGGTATTCCGAGTAGGATTCAATGATTGGATGACTGTGACGAGCTCCTAACTCGCGATTGCAGGGCGTTAGTGACAGACGCAAAAGGATAGTAAATCCTATTCCAGCATGATCGAGAACCGACAGATGAATAGCCGTGCCGTGACAGGGTGCGTGAGCATATTATTCACTGAGAGGATAAGATGAAGCCATTGACAAGGGTGATGCCTCCAGACGATTAGCCGTGCCGTGACAGGGCATTGGATCATTTTCCCGAGAGATGACCGAAAGTAGCCATTGACAGTGGTGATGTATCACATAAAGCCAGCCATGGAAAGGAGTAAGACTGACTGGATGAAGATAGCAGGAAAGCAGAGGTTCAGAGGAATGAAAAGCATCTCCATTCGCTTATCTGAAATTCTCACCAATGAATTACATAAGTATCTCTATCCCTATTCTATTATTTATTATTCGAAAACTCCATGATTACTTTATATCTGCCTGACTGAGATTTACAAGGTGACCATAGCTTGCTTCATACCAACAATCTCCGTGGGATTCGACCCTTACTCACGTAAGGTATTACTTGGACGACCCAGTGCACTTGCTGGTTAGTTGTATCGAAGTTGTGACAATTATGAATTAAGATCAGAGCACCAAGCTCTGGAGCCATTACCAGGATTTGTTCGAGCCTGGAGATCACAATTTCGTGCACCAAGTTTCTGGCGCCGTTGCCGGAGATTGTTTGAGTTTGGACAACTAACGGTTCATCTTGTTGCTCAGATTAGGTAATTTTCTTTTTATTTTATTTTCAAAAATTTTTCAAAAATATTTCTAAAATTTTCTCATCTGTTTTCGAAAAAAATAAAAATTTTTTCAAAAAAAAAAATTTTTTTATTCAGAATTTTTAAGAATAAATTCCAGTGTTTCATGAAGCATGTGAAGCATGGCTGGCTGTAAAGCCATGTCTAATTCTTTTGGATAGAGCATGTTAGGCTTGTCATGTCTGAATTACACTCATATTTTGATTAAAGCTTGGCTGGCTATTAAGCCATGCCTGACCCTTTGATTGGAGCTTTAAGACTAACATGGCAAGATTCTTGGAATTCATATTAAAAATTTTGGAATCTTTGTTTTCTTTTTCAAAAGAATTTTTCGAAAAATATAAAATAAAAATCTAAAAAAATTAGAAAATCATAAAAATCAAAAATATTTTTGTGTTTCTTGTTTGAGTCTTGAGTCATATCATAAGTTTGGTGTCACTTGCATATGCATCTTGCATTTTTCGAAAATTCTCATGCATTCATGGTGTTCTTCATGATCTTCAAGTTGTTCTTGGTAAGTCTTCTTGTTTGATCTTAATGATTTTTTGTTTTGTGTCTTTTCATGTTTTTCATATGCATTCTTGAATTCTTAGTGTCTAAGCATTAAAGAATTCTAAGTTTGGTGTCTTGCATGTTTTCTTTGCATTAAAAATTTTTCAAAATTATGTTCTTGATGTTCATCTTGACATTCAAAGTGTTCTTGGTGTTCATCTTGACACTCATATCATTCATGCATGCATTCATTGTTTTGATCTAAAAATTTCATGCATTGCATCATTTTTAGTGTTTTTCTCTCTCATCATAAAAATTCAAAAATAAAAAAAATATCTTTCTATTTTTCTCTCATCAAATTCGAAAATTTGAGTTGACCTTTTCAAAAATTTTTAAAATCAAGTTGTTTCTTATGAGTCAAATCAAATTTTCAATTTGAAAATCTTATCTTTTTCAAAATCTTTTTCAAAAATCAAATCTTTTTCAAAATTCTTAGTTATTTTCGAAAATTCCAAAAATATTTTTCAAAAATATTTTTCTTATTTTTATACCAAATTTTCAAAAATAACATAATCAATTAATGTTTTGATTCAAAAATTTGAAGTTTGTTACTTGCTTGTTAAGAAAGATTCAAACTTTGAGTTCTAGAATCATATCTTGTGATTTCTTGTGAATCAAGTCATTAATTGAGATTTTAAAAATCAAATCTTTTTCAAAAATATCTTTTCAAAATATCTTTTCTAACTTCCTAACTTCTTATCTTTTCAAAAATTTGTTTCAACTAACTAACTAACTTTTTGTTTGTTTCTTAACTTTTTCAAAACTACCTAACTAACTCTCTCTCTCTAATTTTCGAAAATATCTTCCCTCTTTTTCAAAAATTTCTTTTTAATTAACTAATTATTCTTATTGTTATTTTTAATTTAAAAAAAATCACTAACATTTTTCAAAAAAACCATTTTCAAAAATCACTAACTCCTTTTCAAAAAAATATTTTCGAAAATCCCCCCTCTCCCATCTTATTCTATTTATTCATTCATATCCTGACATCTCATCTCACATCTCTAGCCTCCTCACAGTTGTGTTTCTTCCATTATATTACATTCTTTGTCTCTTCCTCTTCTTTTCTTTTTCTCTCCTCTTTCTTATGAGCAGGGACAGAGAAAAAGGCATTCTTGTTGAAGCTGATCCAGAACCTGAAAGGACTCTGAAGAGAAAATTAAGAGAAGCTAAATTACAACAATCCAGAGACAACTTGATTGAAAATTTCGAACAAGTAAAGGAGATGGCAGCCAAACCCAACAACAATGCAAGGAGAATGCTTGGTGACTTTACTGCACCAAATTCCAATTTACATGGAAGAAGCATCTCCATTCCTGCCATTGGAGCAAACAACTTTGAGCTGAAACCTCAACTAGTTTCTCTGATGCAGCAGAACTGCAAGTTTCATGGACTTCCATCTGAAGATCCTTTTCAGTTCTTAACTGAATTCTTGCAGATATGTGACACTGTTAAGACTAATGGAGTAGATCCTGAAGTCTACAGGCTCATGCTTTTCCCTTTTGCTGTAAGAGACAGAGCTAGATTATGGTTGGATTCTCAACCCAAAGACAGCCTGAACTCTTGGGATAAGCTGGTCACGGCTTTCTTAGCCAAATACTTTCCTCCTCAAAAGCTGAGCAAGCTTAGAGCTGATGTTCAAACCTTCAGACAGAAAGAAGGTGAATCCCTCTATGAAGCTTGGGAAAGATACAAACAGTTGACCAAAAAGTGTCCTTCTGACATGCTTTCAGAATGGACCATCCTGGATATATTCTATGATGGTTTATCTGAGCTATCAAAGATGTCACTGGACACTTCTGCAGGTGGATCCATTCACCTAAAGAAAACGCCTGCAGAAGCTCAAGAACTCATTGACATGGTTGCTAATAACCAGTTCATGTACACTTCTGAAAGGAATCCTGTGAATAATGGGACACCTATGAAGAAGGGAGTTCTTGAAGTTGATACTCTAAATGCCATATTGGCTCAGAATAAAATATTGACTCAGCAAGTCAATATGATCTCTCAGAGTCTGCATGGAATGCAAGCTGCATCCAACAGTACTCAAGAGGCATCTTCTGAAGAAGAAGCTTATGATCCTGAGAACCCTGCAATAGCAGAGGTAAATTACTTAGGTGAACCTTATGGAAACACCTATAACTCAACATGGAGAAATCATCCAAATTTCTCATGGAAGGATCAAAAGCCCTAACAAGGCTTTAATAATGATGGAAGAAACAGGTTTAGCAATAGCAAGCCTTTTCCATCATCAACTCAGCAACAGACAGAGAACTCTGAACAAAATGCTTCTAATTTAGCAAATCTAGTCTCTGATCTATCTAAGGCCACTGTAAGTTTCATGAATGAAACAAGGTCTTCCATTAGAAATCTGGAAGCACAAGTGGGCCAGCTGAGTAAAAGGATCACTGAAATCCCTCCTAGTACTCTCCCAAGCAATACAGAAGAGAATCCAAAAGGAGAGTGCAAGGCCATTGACATAAGCACCATGGCCGAACCTGTGAGGAGAGGAGAGGACGTGAATCCCAAGGAGGAAGACCTCCTGGGACGTCCAGTGGTCAATAAGGAGCGTCCCTCTGAGGAACCAAAGGACTCTGAGGCTCATCTAGAGACCATAGAGATTCCATTGAACCTCCTTATACCCTTCATGAGCTCTGATGAGTATTCCTCTTCTGGAGAGAATGAGGATGTTACTGAAGAGCAAACTGCCAAGTTTCTTGGTGCAATCATGAAGCTGAATGCCAAATTATTTGGCATTGATACTTGGGAAGTTGAACCTCCCTTGTTCATCAATGAACTAAGTGATCTGGATCAACTGACATTGTCTCAGAAGAGACAGGATCCTGGAAAGTTCATAATACCCTGTACCATAGGCACCATGATCTTTAAGGCTCTGTGTGACCTTGGTTCAGGAATAAACCTCATGCCCCTCTCTGTAATAGAGAAACTGGGAATCTATGGGGTGCAAGCTACTAAAATCTCATTAGAGATGGCAGACAGCTCTAGAAAATAGGCTTATGGACAAGTAGAGGACGTATTAGTAAAGGTTGAAGGCCTTTACATCCCTGCTGATTTCATAGTCCTGGATACTGGAAAGGAAGAGGATGAATCCATCATCCTAGGAAGACCTTTCCTAGCCACAGCAAGAGCTGTGATTGATGTTGACAGAGGTGAAATAGTCCTTCAATGGAATGAGGACTCCCTTGTGTTTAAAACTCAAGGATCTCCCTCTGCAACCATGGAGAGGAAGCAGAAAAAGCTTCTCTCAAGGCAGAGTCAACCAGAGCCCCCACAGTCAAACTCTAAGTTTGGTGTTGGGAGGCCACAACCAAACTCTAAGTTTGGTGTTGAACTCCCATATCCAAACTCTAAGTTTGGTGTTGGAGAGTCTCAACAAAGCTCTGCACATCTGTGAGGCTCATTGAGAGCCCACTGTCAAGCTATTGACATTAAAGAAGCGCTTGTTGGGAGGCAACCCAATTTTTTATTTATCTAACTATGTTTTTCTTAGTTATATGTCTTTATAGGTTCATGATCATGTGGAGTCACAAAATAAATAAAAAATTTGAAAACGAAATAAAAAACAGCAGAAGAAAAATCACACCCTGGAGGAGCATCTGTCTGGCGTTCAAACGCCAGAACAGAGCATGGTTCTGGCGCTGAACGCCCAAAATGGGCAACATCCTGGCGCTGAACGCCCAGAACAAGCATGGTTCTGGCGTTCAACGCCAGAAATGGCAGCAAATGGGCGTTGAACGCCCAAAATGGGCACCAACCTGGCGCTGAACGCCCAGAGTTGTGTGCAAGGGCATTTTACATGCCTAAATTGGTGCAGGGATGTAAATGCCTTGACACCTCAGGATCTGTGGACCCCACAGGATCCCCACATTCCTTCCTCATAATCCTAGTTTTTTTTCCACATCTTCTTCTTCATCTATTCCTTCTTCTTTTGGTCGAGGGCGAGCAACATTCTAAGTTTGGTGTGGTAAAACAATTATGTAAAGGATCTACAGCTCAGTGGTAGAACATGTGGCTGCAAATCAAGAGATCCCTGAGATACCTCAGGGGATGCACTTCCCTCCACATAATTATTGGAAGCAACTGAGGATAGAAATACCAAAAATCACTAGGAATCAAGCCACAAAGGCAAGGAAGAGACATAGAAGAGCTCAAGAACATCATTGAAACGCCATCATCACTAAGGTGGATTCATTCCTTGCTCTTATTTCTTCTGTTTTTCGTTTTCTATGTTATGGTGCTTATCTATGTTTGTGTCTTCATTACATGATCATTAGTAGTTAGTAACTATGTCTTAAAGATATGAATGTCCTATGAATTCATCACCTCTCTTAAATAAAAAAATGTTTTAATTCAAAAGAACAAGAAGTACATGAGTTTCGAATTTATCCTTGAACTTAGCTTAATTATATTGATGTGGTGACAATGCTTCTTGTTTTCTGAATGAATGCTTGAACAATGCATATGTCTTTTGAAGTTGTTGTTTAAGAATGTTAAATATGTTGGATCTTGAAAGAATGATGACTAGGAGACATGTTATTTGATAATCTGAAAAATCATAAAAATGATTCTTGAAGCAAGAACAAGCAGCAAAGAACAAAGCTTGCAGAAAAAAAAATAGGCGAAAACAAAAAAAAATATAGAAAGAAAAAAAAGAAAAAGCAAGCAGAAAAAGTCAAAAGCTCTTAAAACCAAGAGGCAAGAGCAAAAAGCCAATAACCCTTAAAACCAAAAGGCAAGGGAAAATAAAAAGGATCCCAAGGCTTTGAGCATCAGTGGATAGGAGGGCCTAAAGGAATAAAATCCTGGTCTAAGCGGCTAAACCAAGCTGTCCCTAACCATGTGCTTGTGGCGTGTAGGTGTCAAGTGAAAACTTGAGACTGAGCGGTTAAAGTCAAGGTCCAAAGCAAAAAAGAGAGTGTGCTTAAGAACCCTGGACACCTCTAATTGGGGACTTTAGCAAAGCTGAGTCACAATCTGAAAAGGTTCACCCAGTTATGTGTCTGTGGCATTTATGTATCCGGTGGTAATACTGGAAAACAAAGTGCTTAGGGCCACGGCCAAGACTCATAAAGAAGCTGTGTTCAAGAATCATCATACTGAACTAGGAGAATCAATAACACTATCTGAAATCTGAGTTCCTATAGATGCCAATCATTCTGAACCTCAATGGATGAAGTGAGATGCCAAAACTATTCAAGAGGCAAAAAGCTATAAGTCCCGCTCATTTGATTGGAGCTATGTTTCATTGATAGTTTGGAATTTATAGTATATTCTATTGTTTTTATCCTATTTTGATTTTCAGTTGCTTGGGGACAAGCAACAATTTAAGTTTGGTGTTGTGATGAGCGGATAATTTATACGCTTTTTGGCATTGTTTTTAATATATTTTCAGTAGAATCTAGTTACTTTTAGGGATGTTTTTAATAGATTTTATGTTAAATTCACATTTCTGGACTTTACTATGAGTTTGTGTGTTTTTCTGTGATTTCAGGTATTTTCTGGCTGAAATTGAGGGACTTGAGCAAAAATCAGATTCAGAGGTTGAAAAAGGACTGCTGATGTTGTTGGATTCTGACCTCCCTGCACTCAAAGTGGATTTTCTGGAGCTACAGAACTCGAAATGGCGCGCTTCTAATTGCGTTGGAAAGTAGACATCCAGGGCTTTCCAGCAATATATAATAGTCCATACTTTGGCCAAGAATTGACGACGTAAACTGGCGTTCAACGCCAGCTTTCTACCCAAATCTGGCGTCCAGCGCCAGAAAAGGATCCAAAACCAGAGTTGAACGCCCAAACTGGCACAAAAACTAGCGTTCAACTCCACAAATGGCCTCTGCACGTGCAACACTTAAGCTCAGCCCAAACACACACCAAGTGGGCCCCGGAAGTGGATTTATACATCAAATACTTACTCATGTAAACCCTAGTAGCTAGTTTATTATAAATAGGACCTCTTACTATTGTATTAGGCATCCTGGATTGTATTTTGATCCTGTGATCACGTTTTGGGGGCTGGCCATCTCGGCCATGCCTGGACCTTTCACTTATATATTTTCAACGGTAGAGTTTCTACACTCCATAGATTAAGGTGTGGAGCTCTGCTGTTCCTCAAAGATTAATGCAAAGTACTTCTGTTTTCTATTCAATTCATCTTATTTCGCTTCTAAGATATCCATTCGCACCCAAAAATGTGAGGAAGGTGATGATTATGTGTGACGCTCATCACCATTCTCCCCTATGAACACGTGCCTGACAAACACTTTCGTTCTACATGAAATAAGCTAGAATGAATATCTCTTAGATCTCCTAACCAGAATCTTCGTGGCGTAAGCTAGAATGATGGCGGCATTCAAGAGAATCCGGAAAGTCTAAACCTTGTCTGTGGTATTCCGAGTAGGATTCAATGATTGGATGACTGTGACGAGCTCCTAACTCGCGATTGCAGGGCGTTAGTGACAGACGCAAAAGGATAGTAAATCCTATTCCAGCATGATCGAGAACCGACAGATGAATAGCCGTGCCGTGACAGGGTGCATGAGCATATTATTCACTGAGAGGATAAGATGAAGCCATTGACAAGGGTGATGCCTCCAGACGATTAGCCGTGCCGTGACAGGGCATTGGATTATTTTCCCGAGAGATGACCGAAAGTAGCCATTGACAGTGGTGATGTATCACATAAAGCCAGCCATGGAAAGGAGTAAGACTGACTGGATGAAGATAGCAGGAAAGCAGAGGTTCAGAGGAACGAAAAGCATCTCCATTCGCTTATCTGAAATTCTCACCAATGAATTACATAAGTATCTCTATCCCTATTCTATTATTTATTATTCGAAAACTCCATGATTACTTTATATCTGCCTGACTGAGATTTACAAGGTGACCATAGCTTGCTTCATACCAACAATCTCCGTGGGATTCAACCCTTACTCACGTAAGGTATTACTTGGACGACCCAGTGCACTTGCTGGTTAGTTGTATCGAAGTTGTGACAATTATGAATTAAGATCAGAGCACTAAGCTCTGGAGCCATTACCAGGATTTGTTCGAGCCTGGAGATCACAATTTCGTGCACCAATTCACTATCGATTTACCCATAACCCATGGGACAGCTGGATCAATGGATATGGTTCGCTTCACTGCCTCCCAATCAAAAGTCATAAATCTCATGGCTTCCTCAGCCTTCTGGTAACCGTCTGGTTCATCTGACTTAGGCTGGAAATGGAGGATATCTTCAATGGTCTCCTCAGTAACTAAAATATGCTTCCCTCTGAGCTGTACTGCATCCAAGGTCGTCTTATAATAGTTGCAATAAAATTCCCGGACCCATGATGCATTAATCTCAGTCAAATTCCTTTATAGAAAGAACCAGCCTCTCTGTTTTATCTGTTCTGTAGTATACTGTAGCAATTTAGGTGAAATTATGAGGGTCTTTTCCAGATATAGGTGTCTTTTAGTCCTAAAGACCTCATATTTCAGTTCACAGTAGCGATTTGCGAACTTGATCGGATTAGTCGCAGGCACTAGTTGGTCTGCTTTTTCCTACGGAGTAAAGTTCTTCTCACGTCAGAAATCATCATGTAGTATATCTATCAGAGCCATAGATGTTTGGCCTCGTTTCCTTTTATCCGTAGTGGCCTTAGCCTTTCCCTTTTCTTTTGGGTCAGACATCCTGAAAAATAGAAAATTCAGGGTATAATTTAGCAACTTAAAGCAGAAAAATAGGAAGGTAAATAGGATTCAAACAATATAAGCATAGATGGGCAAAATAGAAATAATAGCCAAAGCATGAAGTGAGTCTGAATTAGATAGAATAGTGGACTGAATGCAAGATAAAATTCATAGAATTCAATTAAAAATCACAATCCAAAAACTATGAGATGCAGAATGCCTGTTTGTCAGGAAACAACAATAAACATGCCTTGAAAGGGGTTGAAAGTAGTTAGTGTAAAACTAAGAGGAAAGTTAGAAAGTCAATGAAGTCAAAAGTGAATAAGGGCAGTTAAAGTTAGTGGCATGGTATTGTGGTTCCTAGCTAACAGAAATGCACAAACTTGAAGAACAAATAACTCACATTCAAGCAGATAATGCAGATTATTTATGATAAACATGAAAATGAAAGAAGCATGAAAAAGATTATGAATCATCAATAATGCAATTGAAGTTGGAAGGGAACCAAAAGAGATAGTGAATGCTAGCCTAGCATGTCATGAGGTGACTTTGGTTTAAACTAATTAAAGCACAACGGAAAAGTACCAAAGGCAAGTCATGAATGGCAATTAAGTAAAACCATTTTTGTGAAAAATTGGGCAGCATTCTGGCAGTAAAAGGAACGTTCCCGGAAAATCAAACAGCATAATAATGCAAGTAGCAGCACTTGTCAAATAGAAATAACAGTTTATAAAAATCTCAAAACAAGTTATATCAAACCAGCAAGTAAAATGGTATGGAGCAGAAATCTCAATCAAGATAGATTTAAGGCAGAATGTAAACCAAAACAGCAGCATATGATGTGAATGCAGAGCAATACTTGGAATCAGCAGGAATGAATGCAGCTTATATGAATTGATGGTATGAAGCAGAACATTATCAAACAGCCATGAAATAGTGAAATAGCAACAATAACAGCCAACCAATAGTGAAAAGCAGAAAATTCAAACAGTAGGTACGGAGCAATTATCAGACCTAGAATCCTCTAACCACATCCTAGCTACCTAACCACCTAGAATCCACTACAAACATGCATATCTAATTAACCTAAATTGAACAGAATTGAAATATGCAAACTAACTAACTTGAACGGAAAAGAAATCGGAGTGCAGTGAAACCTGGGGGGCATAGTGATAGAAACGGAAATGAAGGGAGAGGGGGTGTACGGCGGCGCTGGTGGTGGCAGCAACGGCGGTGCTGGGGTGGAGCGGCAGTGCTGTGGCTGGTGGCAGTAGGGTTCGAGAGGGGAAAGGAGGGGGGAAAGGAATAGAAGAAGGGGAGGGGCGACGGTAGCAGCGGGGGTCGTCGACGGTGGCGGCGGGGGCTGTGTCGGCTGCGGCGGGGTTTTGGGGTTGGCAACGGGGCAGGGGGCGAGAGAGGGGGGTAGAGGGAGAAGAGGAAGAGAAGGGGGGAAGAGGGGAGAGTGAGGGCAGTGCGGCCAAGGGGCGGCGACGGTGGCGGTGGTTATGGAGGTTTGGAGGGAGAGAGAGTGGAGATGGAACGTTGGGGAAGGGGGGGAATGGGCACGCGAGGGTTAGGGTTTTTGCGTCAGGGGGGTTAGTGAATTTAAATCCACGCATACGCGTGCGCGTGGATGAGGTAAAATTGAAACGACGCGAACGCGTCATGGATGCGAACGCGTAAACAGGGGATAATGAAAATGTCGCGTACGCATGAGACACGCGTACGCGTCGACCAAAATTGTGCTAAACGCACGAATCCAGCATCGTTTTGGTGTAACTCTCTGTTTCAATTAGGGGGCAAAAATTTTCATGCGACGCGTACGCGTCACGCATGCCCACGCGTGCTGTGTGTAAATGAAAATGACGCGTACGCATCATGGACGCGCACGCGTCATGGATGCGCACGCGTGGGTCAATTTATGCCTACGCATACCAGCCGCACGATTCCAGCCTAACTTTCTGGACGTTGGATGGAGACGCCGATTTGAAATCGAGGCCGCGTGGCCCATGCGCACACGTGGTGTAGCCATATATATATAATCAGAATGCAAAATGCAGATACTAATGCGGATGTTATTAATGAGACTAGGGAGAATAAAATAAAATAAAACTAAAAACAAACAAAACAAAATAAAATTAAGATTGAAAGAGAACGATCATACCATGGTGGGTTGTCTTCCACCTAGCACTTTTAGTTAAAGTCCTTAAGTTGGACATTTGGTGAGCTCCTTGTTATGGTGGCTTGTGCTTGAACTCATCCAGAAATCTCCACCAACGTTTGTAATTCCAATAGCCTCTGGGGTCCCAAACCAGGCACGTAAAGCCCTTGAGCAAGTTAAAGCAGGTGATCAGGCTCCAGGAGTGTTGATTATCAGAATGAATTCCAGGATCCTAAACCTTGCTTTTGTACCCGTCTTCGCTTTTATCTACATTGTTCCAACCGGGCGGTACGCAATTCGAATTTCCACTGAGACACCCAAACATCTTCCGAAACCCATTCAATCGAGCTCTATACCAATCCTTGCACTTACATTTGGAGCGTGGAACCGTATTGAACCTTGGATGCTAACTCCTATTACTAATCATCTCCCTCTTACTCTTAAAGCCACAAAGAGCTCTAAGCTGGCCATCGGTTTCGAGCAAACTATATTCAAGTGGAAAGGTGAAGATAAAGGCTAAGGATTTTACCCACTTGAAGTTTGTATTGGGTGGTAATGGCCTTGGGAGAGGTGTTTTCAGTGGTCTTTCAAGCTCCACTCCCTTGTACTCTTCTGTGAATTCTTCCACTTCCTTACAAACCTCTTCAACTGCAACCAGGTCTAGATCAAAGTCTTCGATTTCTTCCTCATCACTCAAGTCATAAGTTGGAGGTTGAGAAAAATCTACCTCCACATCATCTTCATACTCACTTGGAGAAGATTCTTCAAGCTCAAAGAGTTCCATTTCGGATGCAAGCTTTTCATTAAGAGAGCTTGATTCCTGTTCATCATCATCAAAGAAACTTGCTTCTTGATCTGTTCCGTCCAGTTTTTCATAAGGTACATGCCTTGGGGGTTGTGCACTATCCTCCTCAGCATCAATTGCAAATTTCTGGACGGAGTTCTCCACAACTCTTGATTCCCATGGAGGTTCAGCGTCTCCTAAATCTTCAACCAATTCTTCTTCTTCGATAATTCCGGCTTCCTCCATTTGTTCCAATACAAAGTTATGCTCTTTACTGTCTACCGGAGTTTCTAGTGTCTCCTTCATGCTACGTTCGTCATTAGGTTTTCCACATGAAGCCTTGGGAGTTCCTTGAGTATCCAAATGTTGGGAGGATAATCGATTTATCGCTTGCTCCAATTGATGAAGAGTTGCATGAAATTGATCCACTATTTCCTTGAGACGATCCTTTGATTCTTGGGTCGATGGATATGGACATGGTGCATATGGAAATGGTGGATAAGGGTTAGGGTCATATGGGGGTGTTTGGTAGTAAGGGGCTTGTGAGTTTGGTGGTTCAAAGGTATATTGTGGAGGTGGTTCATAAGCATAGGGTGGGACTTGTTGGTAACTACAAGGGGGTCCACCATATCTATCATCTTGGTACGCACCTCGGAATGGTTCTTGACCATAGTAATTTGGTGGAGGTGGTTTGTCATGAAAGGGTCCACCATAACTATTGTCTTGGCATGCATTGTAGGATGGTCGTTGTCCATGGTACCTTGGAGGGTGTTGTTGCTGAAAGGGTTGATCAAATCCTCGTGGCTCCTTCCATTTTTGATTGTTTCGACCTTGATGCATGTTCCTGTTATAGCTTCCATTCCTAACAACAATATTGGAACCAAACTCAAAGCGACAGGGGTGAGAACTCATAATAGCTAATAAAAATTAAAAACAAAAATAAAAACAAATAAACAAGCAAGAAGTAAATATTTACAATAACCAATAATAAGACACACAATTGTAATTTCCCAGCAACGGCGCCATTTTTGACGGAACGGATTTCTGCTAGTAAAGAATTTCACAAATAAATCCTCATTGCAAGTATAGCTTCTAAACCAACAAAGAATCCTTTCGTACAAAATTTTGTTTGTCACTAAAGCAAACCCAATAAAATTTATAACCGAAGTATTCAAACCTCGGGTCGTCTCTCAAGAAATTGTAGGGAACTATGATTTATTATTGGTTATGAGAAAAGTATCTTTTTGGGTTTTTTGAAATAAGGAACAAGGAAATAAATTGGCAAGAAAGTAAATTAATTATCATGAAAACCATTGCAAAGTATAAGAACTGGAAATTCCATCCTAGTTATCCTTATCAATTGTGATGAGAATTGTTTATTGCTCCCACTTAGTTAACCCTTACTAAATAAAGGAAAGTCAAGTGGACCAATTAATGGGATTCCTCAAGTCCTAGTCAACTCCTATGGAAAGACTCGCTTTAGAGGGATCCAAATTAATAAGCAAATTCCAATTTTCAATCAACAACTGAGTTTGATAACTCAAGTGTCACCAATTACTCAACCAAAGCAAAGGAAGAAGAAATATAAATTAAATTAAAAGCATCAATAACATAAATTAAAGAAAGCAATCATAAATCTGAAATACCTCAAATTATATTAAATAGAAAATCAAATTAAACATGAGAATTCATAAATCAAATAGCAACATAAAGTGATCAATAGGAAAAATAGATAAACTAGAATGCTAGAATAAATGAAAGTAGAAGAGAACATAAATTAAAGGAACATTGAACCTAGAATTGAGAAAACGAAAAAATTCTAATCCTAAAATCTAAGAGCCTCTCTCTCTAGAAAACTACATCTAAAACCTAAAATTGTCAATAATGAATGAACGATTGATGAATCCTTTGATTCCCTCATTCTCCAGCCTCTATTCTGTGTTTCTGGGCTTAGATTTGGGCCGAAAAGGAGCTCAGAAATTGCTGGGGGCGAATTCTGCAACTTTCTGCACGTAGCGTCTGTCACGCGTACGCGTAGGTCACGCGTGCGCGTCATTTGGAGATTTTTCTTGTCACACGTACGCGTGAATGAGTAAGAATTTCAATGGCTTTTGCTACTATAACCTTCCTGACCACCATTTTTTGCTTTTTATTTAAAAGCGTTTAACCTATCCATATGAAAGTATATTGAATTGAGAAAAAACATAGTAAATAAAATAGAAATAGATAAAGAAATGGTGGGTTCCATCGTTTCTATGATTACTTTTTAAACGGTGAGATCCTCTCTATATACTGGAGCCCCTTCCCGGATTTCATTCATATTATTTTCCTTGTCATGCGTACGCGTCAATCACGCGTACGCGTCGCTTGTATTCTGCGCGAGGCACGCGTCCGCATCGTCCATGCGTGCGCGTCGCTGCCATTTTCTTCAAAACTTCATTTTCGCGCGTTCCTTCCACTTTTGCATGTTTCCTTTCTATTCTCTAAGCCATTCCTGCCCTATAAAACCTGAAAATACTTAACACACAAATCACGACATCGAATGGTAATAAAGGATAATTAATATTAACAGTTTTTTAAGGTCTAGGAAACATGTTTTCACATATATCATAGAATAAAGAAGGAATTGTAAAACCATGAAAATTATATGAATAAGTGAGTAAAAATTTGATAAAAACTACTCAATTGAGCACAAGAGAAATCATAAAATAGTGGTTTATCAGATACTCTTTCTTTTCAAAAGTTGTGCAATGATTCAATACTGTTTGTGAATTTGTCAATTTGGTAGTGTTTTCTCTGTTTTAGGGGACATAATGCCCCTTCTAGTTCCAGCATTCTAGTAAAGTTAAGAGTGCACTTTAAAACTCTACTCTCCTTTTTGTTTTATGGCTCTCTTCTTTTTAGGTGGCTGTGCTTTTGCTTGTAGCATTGAGCACTGCACTGGAAAGCAATGGAGAAGAATATAGTCTTGGGCCATATGAGCAGAAAGCATGGAACAATGCTAGGCCTCACAGTGTTTTGATCTTGGAATTTGGGGCAGTTGGAGATGGAAAAACTTTGAACACAGTTGCATTCCAAAATGCTATATGCTATCTCAAGTCATTCACTGATAAGGGTGGTGCTCAACTATATGTTCCTTCTGGCAAATGGCTAACTGGAAGTTTAAACTTTGTTAGCCACCTCACTCTCTTCCTTGAAAGAAGAGCTACCATCGTTGCATCTCTGGTACTTTTCTTTTGTTACTTGAATTTTAGTTCCTTTTTCTCAGCTTTTTATCATTTATAAGTTTCTCACTATAACTACCGGAAAAAAGAACAGTATCCCCATTATCCATATATACATTTTGCTAAATTTAGTCAGGAAAAAGAACACACTGCAGTCCCTTTTACTTTAATCCAATTTATGTATTACTCGAATCAGATGTGATCCCAGCAACTTAACTATACCTACATCAAATTCAGTGTGATTTCTTCGTTTTCTATCAGCACATTTATACCGAATTGACTCTATATGTTGACTCCCTTCGATGTCATAAAACTGCTTCTACTTCTTTTTCATATTATTTTTCCACTTGTATATATACACACACACACAAAAACACACTCCATTTACTTGATAGCAGTGGTCATATATGTGTTTTTACATGAACCTTCTTTTATGAATTGCTGTTGAGTAGTATTTTATATGATGTTTTTAACTTAAAAATGATTGTGTAATGAGTTTAGAGGCATATAAATATTTATCTTTGGCTTGTGTTTTATGAACTGTCCAGATAAGCAGGACACTGGCTGCAGCTGACAGTACAGAAATCATAAAGAAACTTCCGAAATTTATGTACGATGAAGAAAAAGCTCTTGAGGTCAGGAATTATCCCTGCAATTATAATTCATTTGAACCATCTTCATTGAGTATTTTTCTTTTTCTAAACGTGTGCGAAACATGAATAATATGAGTTTACAGACTATAATATATTGAATTTACCCCTACCCATTTACAATAAAACCATTTCTGTCAACTGTCAAGAGGTGTGTGGTTCATGAAAAGCTTTCATATTCTTGGGAATCTTATATTGTAAGATCATTCTGATATAAGATTTTTGGTGTAAAATTCCTAGGAATGTAAAAACATTCTTCTAACCACACGTTCTGTCAGTATTTCTCTAACAAAGTTTCAACAGAAATAAATTGCCGAAAAATACTAGAATTTTGGTAGTTCCCATGGCATATACTAGTTGAGCAACGTAGGTGGTAAAGAAATGACACTTGAGATTAAGCTTTATGTTATAATGCTAACTCTTAAGTAACTCTGGCACATGCCATTAATTGATAATGACTTATAAAGAGAATTTCTTTTATTAGTGGAGCAGAAGTTGTTCTTTGAATGCATAATCTGATTTTATTTATTTTATATTCTAGGAGGATCAAGCTTTAGCTAAGGAGGGAGCTGAAATAGTGGTTTTGGTCATTGATGAGGAAGGTGTGGAGTCATTAATATCAGAACTTGTGAAAGGTGTAAATGAGCCAAAGCTTCTTTGGTCTTCCCACAAGAACAGTTTTCTTGTTCTTCAAATAACAAATTTTGACTTTTTCTTTTATTGCAACTTTAATGATGCGTATGTTATATTTTTCAAATAATAAATTTTATTTTTTTGTTAACAAATATGATAAAAGTTTATGTATGTTGGATTGGTTAATTTAAAATTATATAAAAAAATTTTATTGTTTAAATTAGAGCCCGTTTGGGAAGTAGCAGAAGCTACCTTTTTTGACTTTTGGATTATGAAAAGTCACCGTATGTGTGTTTGGCACTACTTTAAAAAAAATTTTTAACTTCCCGAAAAGTTAATTCATAACTTTTTGAAAAAGTAGAAATATATGACTTCTCTACTTCTGGATAAGTCATTCTACCACTTACTTAAAAAAATTTAACTTCAAAACAAAAAAATCTACTTTCCCTCCACCACCATTTTCACGTAAGGTTTGCTAGAAGTATTGGCCTTCCACCATCATTCTTACGCAATGTTCCATCGGCTGCAAGTGAGGGTCATCCATCACCATTTTCACGTAATGATTCATTTGCTAAAAGTATTGATCTTCCACCACCATTATCAGACAATATTCCATCCGAATAATTTATTGCATATAATTTTTTTTGGTTTTTTTTTATCATTTTATCATTCTATTTTTATTATTAAATTTGTATTTAATTGTGGTATGAAATTTCAGTTTTAATTTTATTTTTTTTACATGTGATTTTATAGCTTGCTATTATTTTCATAGTTAATTATAGCAAGTTCTTGACCTCAATAAAAGAGAAGGGAGTTCTAATAGGAGTATAAAAAAATAAAAAAACAGCAACAAAATATACATTGACACACATTTTATATTTATTTTTTATTTTCACCTACCATATCATACACAATATTAGTGATTAGGTTATGTAAAATCAACATTTAATATTGGAAAGTATTTTTTATCATCGTTATCCCTTATTTTAATATTCATTCTCTTGTGTAAAAAAAATGTATTTTTTGAGTTATTTATTCAAACGCTACAACTTTAAAATAAGTACTTTTATAACTAAAAATCCAAACACAAAATAACTTATTTATAAGCTACTATTAATAAAAGTCCTTATGCTTTAAACTCTTTTTCCAAAAGAACTTATTTAAGTCATTTACCCAAACTAGGCCTTAGTCATTTAAACTATGACTTAAAATTATATATTAATTTTGTAATATTTAATTAGAAAGATTTATAGGCAAGTATAGCCATAAGTATTTTGATCCAACTTATAGTCATATTTTTGGCTATTGACACGCTTTTTAATCGTAGTCATATCTTCTCGTAGCCATATCTTCTTCTATCGGCACGCTGAAAAAGCGTAGCCATATCTTTCCCTATCGACACACTTTTGAAGTGTAGCCAAAATCACCTCACTGGGCACGCTTCCAAAAGCATGGCGATATGTGCACTTTTCGGTACAAGCGTAGCTATAGGTTAAGACATATGGCCACACTTTTTATGCGTGGCAAGAAATGGAAGCGTGCCAACAAAAAAAGCGTGCCGATAGATCAACAAAAGCGTGGCGATAGAGCAACCGGCACGCTCGCGGATGTGACCCTTTCAAAAGCGTGCCGATAACTCAAAAAATGTGGCGAAAAACTATCGGCACATTTTTTTTTTGCACTTTTCGGCACGCTTTAAAAGCGTAGCAGAAAGCTTATTTTCTTACAGTGTCAATACGTAAAAGTGGTTAAATCATTTAAGTATAAAAGTGATCATGGATTCAATTTCTTTTTTCTAGGCCATTGAGAACCTTCAGTTATTAATGTTTAAAAATATATAATAAAATATATTATTAAATTACTAGACTAAAAGATTAAATTGATGATTAAATAATGATAAAAAATAATAAATTTTGATAATTTTTTAACGTATTTTATTTATTAATATGCATTTGTTGAAAATTTTCTTTAGAGGAAGAATATAAAGGAGTATGGTTTACGGTCAAAATTACTCACTACTCTTTACTTAAAACATAACAGGCAGGATAAAAATAGGTAACCTTCATCCGTAATAAGTGAGACCTATAAAATAATTAATTAGAAGGTTGAGTTTAGTTTGTAATTTGTTATAGGTTTATTTTTAAATAATAAATAAGATCGGTATTAAATTTGATGTGACTTAATATTTGCTAAAAAATCTGATAATTTTTTTATAAAAATAAAAAAATATTATTTAAAATTTATTTTTAATAAAAAATATAATAAAAGAAATGTTTAAAGATTATCAAAATTTATTATTTTTGGTCATCATTAATGGTTAATTACAGATTAAAAACAATAAATTTTATTAGTCATTTAGTATTTTTTATTTAACAAATTTAATGTTTAAAAGAATATTTAAAATATACAAAAATATTTATAATAAATTTAAATATTTAATAACTTTTTAATCATAAAAAATTATTTATATATTTATTTAGGTTTTAATCGATACAGACATTATGACACTAAACAGGTTTATAAAACTAATTTGTAAACTTAAGCATAATTTATTAATAAATTTTGACTTTTACAATCGTTCAATCTATTTTATAACATATGTAAGCCCTTGACAGGTTGTTTAACCTATTTCGACTCCAAATGACAAGTGTACATAAATGCTTTGTGCAGGCAATAGAGATAACGTACCATTAGGATATTATTTTTATTAAATTTATAAAAAATATTAAAAATAATAATTATATTATATTTACAAGTTTATAAGAAAAGAAATTAAATATGTGAAATTATAAATAGAAATAAACATGAATAATTAACACATATTTGATGTATTAGTTTTCTTACTAAAGACTAGAGAGACAAATATTTTGAAACACTTCACGATATACAAAATTTATTGTGCAATTATACATGTATTGTTAATGAATAATGCTACGTGTACATTAAAATCACTTACTAAAATTAGTTATTGGTATAAAATATATGTTAAAATATAAATATATATTGAAAATAAATTAAATTATACATATATTTATATACAAATATATTAATAATTAATTTTAATGATTAATTTTAATGTACAAATAACATTTTTAATTGTTAATAAATTTTAGCTTGAAAATTAGACTGGATGGAACGCAACAGTTATAATTTCTCAAACGTTACTCGTATTTTCCTTTAATTTTCTGTTTATTTATTTCGTCACAGCTTAACATTTTTCTAGGCAAAAGTGATATGTAACTAATATCGTCATCGGTCTTTCGGATTCTATTCCATCTTTTTCTTTAATCTCGAGACGTGCACTCTATTCTTAAACTTTATTTTGTACCACACGCTATAAGGCTGCGTTTGTTTATAGAAATACAAAAATATAGAATTGTGTTTGGTAGAAAAGATATGAACAGAGGTAATGTGTCTAGAAACACTAAATTAGTGTATTTTATGTCCATTCTAATAGAAAGGATATAGAGACATTAATAAAGGATACAACTTATTTTTTATTTTTTTTATTATTTATATTAATTTTTTATGATGATATTTTTTATTATTATATTTTTCATCTCAAATTTTTTAAATAAAAAAATAAAAATAAATTAAATTTTTATAATTTGTTATAATTTATCACGAAACAGAATATAAAAAACACAAAAATTTGTATATTTATCCTTCAGTATCTTATCCTGTCCTGTTCTCAAAAATAGGCGCAGCCTAACAAATTCTATTTTCTATGTTGTCTTAAATTCATCTGTAGATTATTTTTGTTGTGATGCTGGTAGCACCAAACAGGCTTCTTATCTTGATTGGATGAGAAAGATGAGTTTTAGGTTAGCACATAAATATTAACAAACAAAAGGTGAAAGAATTACTTATTTCCGTAATAAGTAGCCTAATTAGATGCTACCATGACTCATGACTGTGAGTGAGCATTTTTTGTAGTATTTGGAGCTTGAGGAGAGGTAGTTGTAGAGAGAGCGGAGGAGGACTTTTTTTTTTATTAAAGATAAGATTGAGACTCGAATTCACGTCTTCTAGATGAATATAGAGAGAATATGTCATTTGAGTTATAACTCGTTGGCGATGGCGTTCTTCTTGATCTCACCCAAAATATGAACCTTATTAATATATGAAAGAACCCAATAATCAAAAGCAAGCTACCCCATGCATAAATCAACAAATACCCCAGACTCCTAATCTTCTGATAGATATGATAAGGGCCCACATTATGTTGGGACCCACCATCAAGAACGTTATTATCTACTTCATAAATGGTTAAGTGGAAACCCGCTTATGATTAACAATACCACATAAAGACAGGAAAAGAACGAAGTAGAGTTGAAGCTATGAATTTCATGTAATCCTCTCTTTAACGAACTCTGGCCTTGTCCTTACCTGCTCCTCAATGGCCGCCACGTGTCCCCTCATGGCAGCGAAGTGGATGGAGAGGAATCTTGTCACGTTTGTCCCTAACCATGCAAGCTTCTTCGTTTATATGCAACAAAATCTTCACAACCTCGGCATGCCGGCCTTCAGCGGAAGCGGGATGAAGAGGGAGTTTGCTTCCACGGTGAAAGCGGGGTTATTTTTTAGAAGGACCGTTGAATTCTTGGTGTCCAAGCAATGAGGCTACGTGTAATGGAGTTTCATGAAAGGGATAGAGTGAAACCCTAAAGAGAGTGAGAGGGTCCCTTTTGATTAGTGCCTTTAAGATCATTAAACATCCTTTTATTCATGCTTCGTAAACTTCTATCATTTAACGATGGCAAAATTTTTCGAAACGCAAAAATTTTTACGAAATTGCTTCGAATAAAGATTTAAAGATAAAATTTTTTTTTGTGAAAATGATAGATGAGGGACATAATTCTCTTAATTCGAAAATTTGAGTAGGGATCCCCATATTATATTTACAATTCTACAACTTTTTTCTCAAATAAAAATTCCAAATTCTTATATAATTGATCTTAAGAAATATCTCAAACCATCTCAACACATATAAAAAAAAGAAAACATATTAAATTTGATCAGTTTCTATTTATTAAAAATCAGAAATATCTAAAATTATTTATTTGTGATTTGCAAAATAAAATAATAAATAACAATATCAATACCAATTTATTGATTATGGATGTTATATATTTAAAATTATAGATGTGATATGTATAAAATTATGGATGTTAAATTAAAACATTTTAGCAGCTTTTGTCACGATTCATATTTTTACATATAGATTATTATAAAATAAAAAATAAAAAATAAAATATAAACAAAAATTAAGAAACAAAATTTTAAAAATAATTATTAACCCATCATATTAGAATAAATAAATAAGCATACATATAAATATCAAATAAAAATATTAAAATAATTAAAATATAATCTATTGGTGCACATGTGAGATTTGAAATATACAATAAGATACCTAATTTAAAATTTGGTAATATTAATTATAAAAATTTATTAATTATAGACAATATATGTATGAAATTATAGATATTATGAATATAAAATTGTAGATATTATAAATATAAATTATGAATGTTATATGCATAAAATTATTGATGTTAAAATAATATTGCTATACACTTTGCAACTAATATGTTGGATGAAATTGAGAATTATTATATGTAATATATATAAATATAAGTGTTATATGTATGTAATTATAGATGTTAATTTAATGATATTTTTAGTAACTTCTATTATATAACTTATTCTTTACATAGATTGTTATACGGAAGAAATAGAAAACGAAATGTAGAAAAAAAATTATGAAACTGTTTGGTAGTTTGCTGAGTCGATTAGTTGCGAGATACTGGAATAAGAATCGGGACCTGAACATGAGTTCTGAAGTGAGGAGCTGCATCAAAGGGTCATCGGTTGGTCAGCAGGTAGAGCTACCAGTAAGGACACTTTGATGCTTAAGTTAGCATCCGTACGATGAAGCAGCTAGATTTTTGATAATGATAACGTACCTGGAGAGAGGGGTAGGTCCCTCTCCCTTATCTCCATTCGTTTGGGTTGGCCCCTTCTGTTAGGGCCCAGCCTTTTAGAAGCTTCCACCAGCTATCGAGATCTTCCTAGAGAAGATTGAATCATGTGGAGGGCATCTGGCCGTATGGAAGGAGCGCGTGTCTGCTTAGTGAACCCCCATTTTTATTGGGTTGGGCCAGAATACTAGCCCCAATGCGTCAAGGCGTGAGACTCACGATCAACGCATTCGCCTGCTCGTGTTCTTGTGAGGGTAGTCTCTGCCTAATACAGGCTAGTCGGCGAGGGTCTAGGCTTCTAGTGCTTTCCTCGCGCATGGGGGTTGCCCTCAACACCTGTTTCTAGGGCGTCGCTTCGATTATGGCACCCGGGGCATTAATTGCTTTTAAATGTGATTTAAAAGTGTGCAAAAAAGTTGATTTTGCCCTTGAACTTTTGCGATTCTTCTTCTACAGTTATGATTGCAGTTACCATTTCCTTTCATCTCTCTTTTCCTCTGTAACAGCCACCATTATTTACTTTTTCACCATCCTTTTGCAACTATTATCTCTATCATTGCTTGTGAATTTTGCTCCGGGAGACTTACTATTGCTTGCTTTCAACACCTTTCTTTGCCACAAACACTAGTAAGTGATAATTTGTTTGTGTCATTTTGTTTACTCTATGCCATTGCTGTCCTGGTTTTCTTGTTGTGGTTGCTTTTTGGATCAAATTGGTATTTGCTAGGTAGCTTTTAGGGGGTGCCATAGGTGTCTTTTCTGTAGATTAGGCTAGGGTGGTTTAGTGTAGAATGACTTAAGTGCTGCCCCTTCTGTAGGTATGGCAATGTGACCCCATGGGATGACTTCCCTTTCGCCTAGGCCCATGAATCGTTACGTATGGTGTACCTGTGACGTGATGAATATTGCCTCCAGAGTGACTGTGGAAGAACTGCAGGAGCTCTGCAACACAGGAGCAATATGCGGCGGCGGTCCTGAGAAGAGGGACTACGAGCTTTTAGTACCGTACCCCAGGACCGCATCTGCCACCTTAACCTTGATGACCCCCGCATCCCCGACTGGATGTGGGTGTACAAGCCCATGTTTTCTGTTCTGGGCGTCCGGCTTTCTTTTTTCCCTTTTGTCCAAGCACTTTTAAATAGATGTGATGTTGCCTCCTCACAACTTCACCCGATTAGTTGGACTGCTATCGGTGCTTTGAGATGGTTTGCGAGTACCTGAAATTCTCAACTATTGTCGAAGTCTTCATTTTTTTTCTACTTACAAATCCTTCTTGAGAGGGTGATGAGCGGATAATTTATACGCTTTTTGGCATTGTTTTTACATAGTTTTTAGTATGATTTAGTTAGTTTTTAATATAATTTTATTAGTTTTTAAATAAAAGTCACATTTCTGGACTTTACTATGAGTTTGTGTGTTTTTCTATGATTTCAGGTAATTTCTGGCTGAAATTGAGGGACTTGAGCAAAAATCTGATCAGAGGCTGAAGAAGGACTGCAGATGCTGTTGGATTCTGATCTCCCTGCACTCAAAGTGGATTTTCTAGAGCTACAAAAATCCAATTGGCGCGCTCTCAATTGCGTTAGAAAGTAGACATCCAGGGTTTTCCAGAAATATATAATAGTCTATACTTTGCCCGAGTTTTGACGATGCAAACTGGTGTTCAAATGCCAACTTTCTGCCCTATTCTGTAGTTAAACGCCAGAAACAGGCTACAACATGGCGTTTACCTCCAAAAAGAGTCTCTACATATAAAAGCTCAATGCTCAGCCCAAGCACACACCAAGTAGGCCCGGAAGTAGATTTCTACATCATTTACTTATCTTATGTAACCCTAGCTACTAGTTTAGTATAAAAACTACTTTTAGTGATTTATTTTATAATGTTTTGATCATCCTTGATCATGGATCGGTCTTTTTCCCTATTTTTGAATTCATATGCCATTTGGGGAGGCTGGCCATTTGGCCATGCTTAGACCTTGTTCTTATGTATTTTCAACGGTAGAGTTTCTACACACCATAGATTAAGGTGTGGAGCTCTGCTGTTCCTCATGAATTAATGCAAAGTACTATTGTTTTTCTATTCAACTCAAGCCTATTTCTTCTCTAAGATATTCATTCGCACACAAGAACATGATGAATGTGATGATTATGTGATGCTCATCACCATTCTCACTTATGAACGCGTGCTTGACAAACACTTCCGTTCTACATGAAAGCAAGCTTGAATGCATATCTCTTAGCCTCCTGATTTACGATCAGAGTCTTCGTGGTATAGGCTAGAATTATTGGCGGCCATTCTTGAGATCCGAAAAGTCTAAACCTTGTCTGTGGTATTCCGAGTAGGATCTGGGAAGGGATGGCTGTGACGAGCTTCAAACTCGCGAGTGCTGGGCGTAGTGACAGACGCAAAAGGATCACTGGATCCTATTCCAGCATGATCGAGAACCGACAGATGATTAGCCATGCGGTGATAGCACATTTGGACCATTTCACTGAGAGGACGGAATGTAGCCATTGACAACGGTGATGCCCAACATACAGCTTGCCATGGAAAGGAGTATGAGTGATTGGATGAAAGCAGTAGAAAAGCAGAGGTTCAGAAGGAACAAAAGTATCTCCATACGCTTATCTGAAACTCTCACCAATGAATTGCATAAGTATCTCTATCCTATTTTATATTTTAAATTATATTTTAACTATCAATTCACCATAACCATTTGAATCCGCCTGACTGAGATTTGCAAGATGACCATAGCTTACTTCAAGCCGACAATCTCCGTGGGATCGACCCTTACTCACGTAAGGTTTATTACTTGGACGACCCAGTGCACTTGCTGGTTAGTTGTGCGAAGTTGTGAAAAAGAATTAAGATTATGAACGTGCGTATTAAGTTTTTGGCGCCGTTACCAAGGAATGAACAATCACGATTTCGTGCACCAGAGGGCAAGCACAAGAAGGGTGATAAACCCCATTTTTAGGGTTTATCTTGTGCTTAATTTAGGGAAATTTTACTAACTTTTCTCACATTTATTCAATGAGATAGCATGATTTCATGACTTTCTCCTAATTGTGCTTAATGGTTAAAAACATACTTTTTAGGCCTTTAATTTGCTAATTTTAATTCACCTTTGATTCCATTAGATGTCTTGATGTGTTTGTTAGTGAATTCAGGTTGAAAAGGCTAGGAATGGATCAACGGAGTGAAGAGAAAAGCATGCAAAGTGGAGAATTCATGGAAAATCAAGGATTTGGAGTGCATACATCGACGCGCGTGACAGACGCGCACACGTGAAAATGAGGTTGTCTAGGCAACGCGTACGCGTGACATGATGCATACGCGTGAGATGCAGAATGCCAGACGACGCGTACGCGTGGCCCATGCGTACGCGTCGCAGCTCACCGTGACCTCATTAAAGTGAAAACACTGGGGGCGATTTCTGAGCTTCCCAGGCCCAAATCCAACTCATTTCTAAGGCTATTACATGCAAAATTCAAGAGGGGTCAAATGGGGGGAGAGGGATCACCATTCATACACTTTAGTTTAGTTTAAATGTATAATTCTAGAGAGAGAAGCTCTCTCCTCTCTCTAGATTAGGGTTCTTAGTTTTCTTCCTTTTAGATCTAGATCTCTTTCTCCTTCAATTTAATTTTCTTTTTACCTTTATTTGTTATAGTAGTTTACTTCTCTTGTTAATGCTTTTATTTTGTCAATTTTAGTTTATGAACTCTCTTGTTGATTTCCATTTTCTTTTAATGCAATTTATGATTTCCATGTCTTTTGATGTTTGCTTTAATTTCTATTGTCGATTTCTTGCTTTGATTAGTTATAGCTTCCTTTAATTCTTGCAATTGATGATGTTTACTTTTGTTGCCCTCTAGGTGTTTGATGAAATGTTTCTTTTAGTCATGAGTTAGATTTTTCTCCTCTTGGCTTAGATTGAGTAATTGGAGACTCTTGAGTTATCAAAGTCTCTTGTTGATTGATAATTGGAAGTTGCTAGTTGATTTGAATGCCACTAAAGCTATTCTTTCCTTAGGATTTGACTAGGACTTGTGGACTCAAGTTGATTCCATCCACTTGACTTTCCTTCATAGTTAGAGGTTAACTAAGTGGGAGCAATGGACAATTCTTGTCACAATTGATGATGATAATAAGGATAGGACTTCTAGTTCTCATTCCTTGCCAAGAGCTTTCTTAGTTGTTAGTTTATTTCTTTTGCAATTTACATTTCTTGTTCCTTATTTCAAAAACCCCAAAACATTCCTTCATAGCCAATAATAAAGCACTTCATTATAATTCTTAGGGAGAACGACCCGGGATTAATACTCTCAGTTATTTTATTGAGGTTGAACTAGTGACAACCATATTAAACTTTGATGTGAGGATTCATTGTTAGTTTATAACTATACTTGAAACGCAACTATTTCTTGTGAAATTCTTTACCGACAAAAAATCTTACATCAAAGGGGTACCTCTCTTTTCGAGCTGTGCAAAATCGGAGGATCTTCGGCCTCTTTGAAGATTTCTTCCATCGTTTTAAAGAAACTTTCAACAAAGTGAGGCCATCTTGAGATCATCACCCAGCCCTTTTTAGCTCACCCTTGAGGGGGAGAGGCGTATCCCAACCTACTGGAGCTTTGGCGCCGACTCCGACTACTTAATCGAAGTGACTTACGAGCACATTGGTCGGCAAAACTAGCAGATTGTTGACGTTCTGTTGGTCGTGTTTGGCTCTAATATCCTTAATCCTCATCTTCTGATGGGTGAATGGGACACTGGCCGAGATTGCTTAGGTAAGTGTAGGGTATTCAATCCCGTTAATATTCTTCCATTTTCTCGACTTGTTTACTTCGATTTTCTTGACAAATTTGTAACTTAGCTTTTGATTTTTCTTTGCAGTTGAGATGACAAGTGGGAACAATACTCTGAGTCTCTTGATGACCCACTTTTTTCCTGATGAAGATGATGATGCCCCCGATTCTTCTGAAGCCTGGAAGGAGATCCCCCAGCTCGGAGAGCTAGAGATCTAGCATGTGCCCCAACCCAAGCCCTAGCCTGGGCGTAGCACTACCGGCGAGGTGGACCGGGACCAGGGAGCTCTGGTTGGGAATAATACGGGAGCTTGGGAGGAGGAGGACAATATATTGGAAATCTCCAATCCTAAGAATAGGAAGCCTAGGTCCAACCTGGGGAAGCTTCTCTCCGTCATGGAAAAAGCACTTCGATGCAGGCACCTTCATTGATTCCCAGCTACTGCCGGGTACTAAGAATATCTTCCATGATGAAGACCTGGTAGCACAGACCAAATGGGCATACCCAAATCTTCTCCGAGTTGCTGCCATCAGGAGGAAAGTGGAGTCAGTCTTGGCCCAGTGCCAAACTTTGGATGGGAAGTACCGGATTGCTCAGCATGAAATTTCAAAGTTGAAGGCTGAAGGGGAGTCTATATAAGCAAAGCTGGCGGACTAATAAACCCCATTTTTAGGGTTTATCCTGTGCTTAATCTAGTGAATTTTATCCATTATTCTCACATTTATTCATGTAATTGCATGTTTTACATTTTCCTTCCTGATTTTGTGCTATAATTGAAAACATGTTTCTTTGGTCTTAATTTAGCTAATCTTAATCCTCTCTTATTACCATTCGATGCTGTGATATGTGTGTTAAGTGTTTTTAGAGATTACAGGGCAGGAATGGCTCAGAGGATGGAAAGAAAGCATGCAAAAGTAGAAGGAATACAAGAAACTGAAGAATTGTTAAAGCTGTCCAGCCTGACCTCTTGGTACTAAATCGATCATAACTTGAGCTACAGAGGTCCAAATGATGCGGTTCCAGTTGCATTGGAAAGCTAACATCCAGGGCTTCAAAATTCGCTATAGTGGCCGTACATAAAAATGACGTGCATGCGTGAATCACGCGGACACGTCATTCTGCGGAAAAATCAGCGACTGTACGGATCAGAATTCGCCCCCAACAATTTCTGGGATGTTTTCTGGCCCAATTTTCGGCCCAGAAAACACATATTAGAGGCTATAAAGTGGGAGAATCCATTCATTCATAAACACAACATTCATAATCACAATTTTAGGTTTTAGATGTAGTTTTAGAGAGAGAGAGGCTCTCTCCCCTCTCTTAGGATTTATGATTTTGGATTTAGATTTTTATGATTAGGATTCCTCTCAGTTTATGGTTATTTCTCAATTCCAGGTTCAATATTCCTTTAATTTATATTCTCTCCTACTTTTATTTACTCTAATGCTTTTACTTGTTAATTACTTATGTTGCCAAATTGGCTTATGAACTCTTCATGTTAGATTTGAATTTATGTTTAAATGCAATTTGAGGTATTTCAGATTTATGATTGCTTTCTTCTATCTATTATATAAAAAATTTGGATTTTCCCCTTTTGGCTTTGGTTGAGTAATTGGTGACACTTGAGTTATCAAACTCAGCTGTTGATTGAAAATTGGGAATTGCTGATTGATTTGGATCCCTCTAAAGCTAGTCTTTCCATAGGAGTTGACTAGGACTTGAGGAATCAAATTGATTAGTCCACTTGACTTTCCTTTATTTATTAAAGGTTAACTAAGTGGGAGCAAAAGCCAATTCTCATCACACCTGATAAGGATAACTAGGATGGAATTTCCAGTTCTCATAGTTTGCCAAGAGTTTTTCTAATTAATAATTTATTTTCTTCCAATTAATCATTCTTTCATTCAAGGCTTTTTATTTAGAATAATATAAATCTCTTTTAATTTTCATTACTTTAATTTACAATCATATGCTCGTGCCCATTGCCCAAACTCAACATTCCCCAGAAAACTCATAACCAATAAGAAATACACATCCCTGCAATTCCTTGAGAAGATGACCCAAGGTTTAAATAATTCAGTTATAAATTTTATTGGGTTTTGTTACTTGTGACAACCAAATTTTTGTACGAAAGGTTTCTTTGTTGGTTTAGAAACTATACTTACAACGTGATTATTTTTCTAAAAATTCTTTACTGACATAAAATCCGTTCGTCACGGACGCTGTGAAGCAACTGAAGGAGGCCGGCAAAGAGATCCAACTCCTTACTGATATGCCGTGGTAGTAGCTATTGTGTCTGCAGTAGCACTTTATATTTCTTTTGTAATTGCTTTGTGTTGGTTGGCCAATTTATTGCCCTGTGTGTGTACTGAACTCATATTTTGCTACCTTCAGTTGCTTCATTTTTAATTGAACTTTGGACATGATTGACGAAGGAAAAATTTCGGTAAAAATTTTCACAAAAACTATCGCTTTGCAAGTATAGTTCTAAACTGACAATTAAACCTCAATCAACGTTTAAATTTTTTGTCACAACTACAAAACCCAATAAAATAACCGAAGAATTCAAACCTCGGGTCGTCTCTCAAGGAATTGCAGGGAAGTGTAGTTTATTATTGGTTATGGAAAAGTATATTTTTTGGGTTTTTGAAATAAGGAACAAGAAAATATAGATTGCGAGAAAAATAAATTAATAACTAAGAAAGCTCTTAGCAAGAATTGAGAATTAGAAGTCCTATCCTTATTATCATTATCAATTGTGATGGTAAATGTGGATTACCTTCACTTAGTTAACCTCTAACCAATGGAGGAAGGTCAAGTGCATACAATCAACTTGAGTTCACAAGTCCTAGCCAACTCATAGTGGGAGACTAGCTTTGGTGAAGTTCAAGCTAATCGGCAATCTTCAATTACCATTTAACAAAAGACTTTGGATAACTCAAGAGTCTCTAAATATTCAATCCAAGTTAAGAACATAAAAATCTATTTTAAAATCCTACCAAGCATTTTATCAAGCACTTGGTAGGTACAAAATAAAAGCATGAAAAATTAACAAGGAATATTAAATCTAAACAATCAATTGCAAGCATCAATGACTAACAATTAAAGAGAGTAACAATAAACATGGAAAACATAAATTGCATTAACAGAAATCAAATGTAACAAGAGCTCATAAACATAAAAATGACGAAAAAGGGAAATTAACAAGAGAAGAAGGTGAACTAAAGTGCTTAAACAAATAAAAGTAAGACAAAAACTAAATTAAAGGAAGATTGAACCTGAACCTAAAGAGAAATTGAAAGAAGGTACCCTAAACCTAGAGAGAGGAGAGAGCCTCACTCTCTAGAAAACTACATCTAAAACCTAACTAATGTGAATAAAAGTGTGAATGAATGATTTTCCTTCCAACTCCACTCTGCAGCCTCTAATTAGTATTTTTGGGCCTAAAACTGGGTCAAAAGCAGCCCAGAAATCGCCCCCAACATTTTTTGTAAATTGCAGCACGTGACGCTCGTCATGCATACGCGTCGCTGAACTTTTCACCTGGCCATGCGTAGGCGTCGCTCACGCGTGTGCGTCGATACCAGATTCTGAAATAATGCATTTCTTGTGTTCCTTCCACTTTTGCATGCTTCTTTTCCATCCTCTAAGCCATTCCTGCCCTATACACCCTGAAAACACTTAACAAACATATCACGACATTGAATGGTAATAAGATAAGATTAAAATTAGTGAATTTAAGGCCAAAGAAGCATGTTTTCAATCATAGCATAAAATTAGGAAGGAAAATATAAAACATGCGAATTATATGCATAAGTGTGAGAATAATGGATAAAATCCACTCAATTCAATACAAAATAAATCGTAAAATAGCGGTTTATCATTGATATTGTAGACTTTTGAACTTGTGAACTCGAATTTGCATGTTTATGCTATTTCGGCCGTTTAGTTGTGTGATATTTATGCTATTTTGGCCATTTAGTTGTTTGAATTTATGCTATTTTGACCGTTTAGCTGCTTTCCATTGGATATCTGTGTTTCCTGTTTAGGGGGCTCTCGGGTTGATCAGCTCCCGAAAAGCCGTAAATGTAAGTTCAAAATAATTCTTGAAAAGAAAAAGGGATTTTTATTAAGGGTGGGCATCGTTAAAATCCCTCACCGTCGTTCCGAGCTGACAAACTGAAAATGGTCACAAACCTTCTTACAAACTGAAATGGTCAATATAAAGAAGTGTGTAGTAAGGGTAATACTAAAGTAAGGTATAAACATAGCAAAGACAATGAAGTGAAAAAAAAAGATAACAAAGTATAACGGAATCGTCTCCGGGATGCCGCCGCAATGAAAAGGATGTTGCCCCCTACGAGTAGAATCTCCTTGGGTTCACTACATTCTAGGTTCTCGGGAGTTCCTTCCCATCTAGTTGCTCTAGTTTGTATGCGCTTTTTCCTTGTACTGCTCTTACCATGTAGGGGCCTTCCCAATTGGGAGATAACTTTCCTTCTCCTGGTGCCAGTGTCCCGATGTTGTTGCGCCGAAAGATTAGATCTCCTTCTTCGAATCTTCTGCTACCCACTTTGCGATTGTAATGCAGCGCTATCCTCTGCTTCAACGCTGCTTCAGACAAGTGGGCTATCACCCTTGTTTCGTCTACTAAGTCTTTTTCACTTGCCTCATCACCCCCCTAAAAGGAGCCTCGGATTGGGTTCTCCTATCTCAACCAGAATAACGACATCTACTCCATAGGTAAGACGGAAAGATGTTTCTCCGGTGGCAAACTATGGTGTCATCCTATAAGACCATAGGCCTGAGGCTAGCTCATATGCCCACAAACCTTTTCTTTGCTCCAGGAGCTTCTTCAATCCTTTTAGGTTGACCATGTTCGCCGCCTCCACCTGCCCATTATTCTGGGGGTGTTCAACAGAGGATAATCGTTGCTTAATACCAAGACCTGCTAGGAACTCTCCAAACTTCTTATCATAGAATTGCATCCTGTTATCTGATATCACAACTTCAGGGATTCTAAACTTGGCGACTACCTACCTCCATAAAAATTTGAAGCAATTTGCAGATTCAATACTTGCCAGTGGCTCTGCCTCCACCCACTTCGTATAATAGTCAATGACCCCAATAGGTTAATTGCTCATTGGGAGAAAGGTCAGGAAGCGATGATGGAGCTCAACTCTTCTGCCGGTGCCTTGTGAAAGTTCGCATTTTCTTGGAACCTGGGGCATTTTTTCACATACTCGCTAGCATCGGTCATTATTGTGGGCCAATAGTATTTGAATCTAACGAGCTTCCGAGCTAGGGATTTCTCACCGATGTGATGCCCGCAGCATCCCTCGTGCACCTCCTTCAGGACGTATCCCACCTACTCGGGTTGCAAACATTTCAGCAAAGGTTGATTAAGCCCTGTCTTATATAGTTGGCAATGCACTACTGGTGCACGAAACTGACTCCGCACATTTCGCACAGATAGACCGGTAAGTATACTGGCTTGTCCAAATAATACCTCAGGTGAGTGAGGGTCGATCCCACGGATATTATTGGTTTGAGCAAGCAGTGGATACCTTGCAGATCTTAGTCAGGCGGATAGAAAAGATAGTTGTCACAAGAAAACGTATAAAACAGATAAATAAATAAAACGTTACTAGATAGGTGTGAAATCTATGGTAAGAGAACGGTTGAGGCTTCAGAGATGCTTCTTCCTTCTGGATCAACTTTTCTCACCATTTACTCCAACTTCTGATTGATTCAATCCATGGCAGGCTATATATAATTAATGCCAGGTCAGTAATCATTAAACTCCTCTACTTCAGATCAAATGCCGGGTTAGCGGTCATCCAATTTGAATGGGGGTGACGCACTAGCAGTCCATTCCCTTGGTGATCCTACTTAAAATGCCACAGACAAGGTCAGATCTTCCGGATTAGAGAACGCTGCTCCTTTAGTTCTAGCCTATACCACAAAGGCCCTAATCACCCCACACCTCGGCTGAATTGATATCTCGAGAAGTCCCCAACAAAGCCATGGATTAGCCGTCTAAGAGATGTATAATCAAGTTGGTGGTTCAATACTATCCCGTCAAGGACTTGCAAGAACCCATGTGAAATTGGGATGACGGTCAAGTTACACTCCCAATCCATTAGGATGAAGAACGAAGACACATCTTAAAATAGAATCGGGCATAGATTGAAGTGGAATAGTGATATTATTAATTCATAAGAATCAGCAGAGCTCCTAACCTTAACCTTAGGAGGTTAGTGACTCATACTGTACAAAGCAATAATGTAATTTGAAAATAAGGCAAAAAAGTCCTGAACAAAGGTGATCCTTGGGCTGAGCCTGATTAAAATCCACGAGCTAGACCCTTCTTGGGCATTGAACGCCAACCTCGGACTCCCTTTTGGGCGTTTCAACGCCAGCTACTCTTCTTTGGGCGTTGCACGCTAGGAATGGGGCTGGTGGCTGGCGTTGAATGCTAGTTTTGGACCTTCATTTCCAAAGTAAAATATGAGCTATTATATAGTTCTGAAAAGCCCTGGATGTTAGGTTTCCAAAGCCATTGATATCGTGCTATTTGGACTTCTATAGCTCCAGAAATGCTCCTTTGAGTGCATGGAGGTTAGATCCTGATAGTATCTGCAGTCCTTTCTCTGTCTCTGAATCAGACTTTTGCTCAAGCTCCTCAATTTCAGCCAGAAAATACCTGAAATCACCATAAAACACAACAACTCAAAGTAGAATCCAAAAATATGAATTTTGCACTAAAACCTATGAAAATATATTATAAATCTTAAACAAACCATAATGAAAACTATATGAAACTGATGCCAAAAAGCGTATAAAATATCCGCTCATCAGAACACCAAACTTAAACTATTGCTTGTCCCCAAGCAACCAAAAACAAAGTAGGATTAAAAAGAAGAGAAGGATACACTAAATCTCAGAATTTTCAATAAAACTCAGTTTCAATTAGATGAGCGGGACTAGTAGCTTTTTGCTTCTGAATAGTTTTGGCATCTCACTTTCCATTGAAGCTTAGAATAATTGGCATCTTTAGAAACTTAGAATTCAGATGATACTATTGATTCTCCTAGTTCAGTTCTTTTTTATTCTTGAACACAACTTCTTTAGAGTCTTGGTCGTGACCCTAAGCGCTTTGTTTTCCAGTATTACCACCAGATACATAAACGCCACAGACACTTAATTGGGTGAACCCTTTCAGATTGTGATTCAGCTTTGCTAGAATCCCCAGCCAGTGGTGTCCAGAGCTCTTAAGCACACTCTTTGCTTTGGATCACGACTTTAACTGCTCAGTGTCAAGCTTTTCACTTGACACTTTCACACCACAAGCATATAGTTAGGGAAGCAGCTCATTTGAACTATTTAGGCTAAGATATTTCTTTTAGGCCCTCCTAACCATTGATGCTCAAAGCCTTGGATCCTTGCTCTTGCCTTTTGGTTTAAAGAGCTATTGTCTTTTTCTTTTTCTTTCTTTTTCTTTTTGCTGCTTTTTCTTGCTTCAAGAATCAATTTTTGGATTTTTCAGATTATTAATAATACTTCTCCTTTTTCATCATTCTTTCAAGAGCCAACATTCTTAACTCCAACATCAAATATGCACTGTTTAATTCATGCATTCAGAGAGTAAAAGCAATGCCACCATATCAAAATAATTGAACTATTCTTAATATATAATTCAAAATTTATGTATCACTACTGCTTCTAAAAAAATCAAAATTTTATTCAAGTTCAATGGGATGATAAGAGGAACATTTTACAGCTAATTGGAAAATAAAAAATTAAATCCTACTAATGCTCATGCAATTATGAAATTAAAAGACAGAAATTTAAATAAAAGCTTAAATACTACTAGTGATCATGTAAATTTAAACATAAGAAACAGGAATTAAAATAGCCACAGGAATAGGGAGGTGGAACTCAACCACCTTAATCATGGGAGGCGTTAGGCTCTTCATGGGATAATTTATGACGCTTTAGTTCTTTTAGCTCACACCCCTGCTTCTCTTGATTCTTGACCAGTTTGCAAAGCATGCTAGTCTGGTCTTTTTGCTACTCTCTTAATTGATCCAAGGTGGTTTGTAATTGTGCAACAGACACTTCTAGATGGGTCCAATATTCAATTGGAGGGATCTCTTGTGCCTGAAGAGGCTCAGGTGTCTTCCTTTTGGGATGATCAGTTGGTACTTGGGCGCTTTCCATCACTTGCTTGGTGATTGGACTTTCTGCTGGGATAAAGGAGTCTCTGTTAATCATGACTCCAGCCTCTTTGCACAAGCAAAAGATAAGATTTGGATAGGCCAATTTGGCTTGAGTTGACATCCTGGTTGCAACCTTGTACAGCTCAAAGGGAATCATTTGGTGGACTTCCACCTCATTCCCCATCATGATGCAGTGAATCATCACTGCCCTTCTGATGGTAACTTCAAAGCGGTTGCTAGTGGGAGTATGGAATGCCCAATGAAGTCCAACCAACCCCTAGCAACTGGTTTGAGATCCAATCTTCTCATTTGGTTTAGTTTACCTTTTGTGTTATTGATCCACTGAGTTCCAGGTAGGCATATGTCTTCTAGAATCTGATCCAGCTTGGGATCAGCTACCACCCCTTATTAAAGGATTCTGGATCATCTCTTTGTGGAGGTAATTTAAAGATCTCTCTCACCTTGTCAAGATGAAAATAGAGAGTCTTCCCTCGCACCATGGTGCAAAAAGTATGGAATCCTTGTCCATCTTTCTTTTGCTTATCTATCATCCACAGATTTGCATAGAATTCATGGATCATTATTATTCCAACATTGATCTCAGGGTCGGCCAGGATCTCCCAGCCTCTCTTTTGAATTTGCTCTTGGATCTCTGGGTACTCATTTTCTTTTAATTCAAATTTGGCCTCCAGGATCACTGTCCTCTTGCACATTATTTTGTAATAATTTTCTTCATGCTACTTTGTGTAGAATCTGAGAGGTTTGAAAACAACTGTTTGATTGTCTTCTTTCTTGCTTCTTGAAGTGGGATTTCCATTTTTTGGAGCCATGAAATTCGAATGGAGTGAGAAGGCAAGGCTCTTTCCACACCAAACTTAAAAGGTTTGCTCGTCCTCGAGCAAAAGAACAGAAAGACGACGAAGAGGAGGAGAAGAATTCGAAAGGAATTTGGATGATGGAGTATCTGGGGCAAAAGTTATATATAGGGAGGGAAGGGTGGGTTTTTGAAATTAGTTAGATAAAAGATAAAGAAGACATGATTCATACTTTAGTAAAAGATAGAAAAAGATAAGTTTTAAAATCAAAAGATACGAAAAAGATAAAAAAGATAAGATATAAGGTACGAAGAAGATTTTAAAGTTAAATAAAAGATTTGAAAAAGAATTGCAAAAGATATGAAATTTTGAAAAAGATTTGAAAAAGAATTGAAAAAGATTTGAAAAGATTTTAAATTTGAAAGGAATTTGAAATTAAAAGATGATTGTTGAAAGAATTTTTTTAGAAGATATGATTAAAAAGATAAGATTTGGAAAAGATAAGTTTTGAAAAGGTAAAAAACTTCCCTAACCCTTGTTGGGCGTTGAACGCCCAGAATGCCTTGAATCTGGCATTCAACGCCATCCTGGTGCTCCCTCTGGTCGTTAAATGCCCAGCCAGTGCTCCCTGGCTGGTGTTCAACGCTAGCCTGCTACTCTTTTCTGGGCGTTGAACGCCCAGCCAGTGCTCCCTGGCTGGCGCTCAACGCCAGAATTGCTCCACCTTGGGGGTGTTCAACGCCCAACCAGTACCACTTGGCTGGTGTTGAACGCCAGTCTTGCTACCTCTTGGGAGCGTTTAATGCCCCTCTTTCTCTCTTGTCGGTGTTCAATGCCAGTAAGAGGCTTCTCCCAGGGTGCTCTGTTTTCTGTTCTAACTGCTTCTGCTTCTGTTTTAACTACTGTACATGGTCACAAACCTAAGGAAACAATTATGAAAATTAAATTGATATAATTGAAATATACTTAATGAAAACAGAAATAAATTTAATTTTGGTTGGATTTCCTTCCAACAAGCGCTTCTTTAACGTCACTAGCTTGATGGTACTGTGCTCACGTCAGCAACAGGGTGGATTTTTCTTGGTCAACTTCACTACCCAACTAATGTTTCACTCTTTGGCCATTAACAGTAAATATTTTGTCAGAGTAATTACTCTGGAGTTGTATATGACCATAGGGTGATACATTAGTGATCAGGAAAGGTCCTGTCCGACGTGACTTAAGCTTTCTAGGGAAGAGCTTCAGTCTAGAATTGAAGAGCAGAACTTTCTGTCCAGGTTCAAAGACTCTGGAAGAAATCTTTCTGTCATGCCACTTCTTGGCCCTTTCTTTATAGATCTTTGCATTTTCAAATGCAACAAGTCAGAATTCATCCAACTCATTTAGCTGGAGCAACCATTTCTCTCCTGCTGCCTTTGCATCAAGGTTCAGGAGTTTGGTTGCCCAGTAGGCCTTGTGTTCCAGCTCCACTGGTAGGTGGCACGCCTTCCCATCACCAATTGATATGGTGATGTTTCTATAGGGGTCTTGAAAGCTGTTTTGTATGCCTAGAGAGCATCATCAAGCTTTCTTTCTCAATCTTTTCTAGAGGTATTCACCGTTCTTTCCAGGATTCTCTTTAGTTCTCTATTTTGAGACTTCATCTTGTCCATTTATCTGTGGATGATATTGGGTGGCCACTTTATGGTGAACTCCATATCGGCTCAGCACAGAGTCAAGCTGTTTATTGCAGAAATGAGTTTCTCCATCACTAATCAGTGTCCGAGGGACACCAAACCTACTGAAGATGTTCTTCTGGAGGAACTTCATCACTACTCTAGTGTCGTTCGTGGGTGATGCGACTGCCTCAACCTATTCAGATACATCATCTACTGCCACAATGATATAGGTGTTTGAGTATGAGGGTGGGAAAGGACCTATAAAGTCTATACCCCATACATCAAACATCTCAATCTCTAGGATTCCTTGCTGAGGCATGTCGTGAGCATGAGGGAGATTGCTAGCCCTTTGGCAACTGTCACAGCGACAGAAAAATTTTCGGGAATCCTTAAAGAACCAGTAGAAACCACTTTAGAGGACTTTAGTGGCTGTTCGCTCTCCTCCAAAGTGTCCTCCATAATCGGAGCCATGGCAATGCCACATGATTTTATGTGCCTCTTCTTCAGACACACAATGGCAGATTATCCCATCCGAGCATCTCTTAAAGAGATACGGTTCATCCCACAAGTAGTATCTAGCATCATGAATGAGTTTTTGGGCTTGATGCATACTGTACTCTTTGGGGATGAATCTTATTGCTTTGTAAATTGTAATGTTTGCAAACCAAGGTGTCGACTAGATGCCAAAGAGTTGCTCATCCGGGAAGGTTTCGGACACCTCAGTAGAGGGAAAAGATGTCCCTTCTACTGGTTCAATCCGAGACAAGTGATCAGCCACTTGATTTTCTGACCCTTTTTTGCTTCTGATTTTTATATCAAACTCTTGCAGGAGTAATACCCATCTTATCAGAGAAGATGGAGAGCATACACCTCTGAAAGGTGGCAGGTGCATTGCACAGGCCAAATGGCATCTGCCTATAAGCAAATACACCATATGGGCATGTAAATGCTGTCTTTTCTTGGTCTTGAGGATCTACTGCAATTTGGTTAAAGCTTGAATAGCCATCCAAAAAGCAGTAGAATGCATGACCTGCTAGTCTCTCTAGCATTTGGTCTATAAATGGTAAAGGAAAATGATGCTTTCTGGTGGCGTTATTGAGCCGCCTGTAGTCGATGCACATACGCCACTCTGTAACTGTCTTTGTAGGAGTCAGTTCATTCTTTTCATTATGAACCACTGTCATGCTTCCCTTCTTGGGAACAACTTGGACAGGCTTACCTAGGGGCTGTCAGAGATGGGATAAATAATCCCAGCCTCCCATAATTTTGTGAATTCCTTTTGCACCACTTCCTTCATGGCTGGATTCAGTCGCCTTTGTGGTTGTACCAATGGTTTGGCGTCATCCTCCAGCAGGATCTTGTGCATGCATCGGGTTGGGCTAATGCCCTTAAGGTCACTTATTGTCCACCCATGAGTTGTCTTATGTCTCTTTAGCACTTGGATTAGTACTTTTTCTTCCTGTGGTTCTAAGGCAGAGCTTATAATTACAGGATAAGTATCTCCATCTCCAAGAAATGCATATTTCAAGGAGGATGGTAATGGCTTGAGCTTGAGTTTAGGAGGCTTGTCCTCTTCCTTAGAGTTTTCAAAGATTCATTTATTTCCTCTGACTCCTCTAAATCAGGCTGAGCATCATAAAAGATGTTGTTCAGCTCTTCTTCTAGTCTCTCAGCCATATTCACTTCTTCCATAAGGGAATCAATGATATCAATACTCATGCACTCCTCTGGAGTGTCTAGATGCTGCATGGCTTTGACAACATTTAGCACGAACTCATCCTCATTGAATCTCAGGGTTACTTCCCCTTTCTGAACGTCAATGAAGGTCCATCCTGTAGCTAGGAAGGGTCTTCCTAGGATGAGGGACGCACTCTTGTGTTCGTCCATCTCCAGCACCACAAAGTCTATGGGGAAAGCAAAAAGGTCCAACCCTAACAATCATGTCCTCAATCACGTCTGATGGAAGCTTAACAGAGCCATCAGTGAGTTGAAGACATATGCGGGTAGGTTTAACTTCGTGAGTTAAAAAGAGTCTCTTTATTAGTGATGCAGGCATTAGGTTAATACTTGTTCCGAGATCACATAGGGCTATCTTTGTACAGGCATCCCCTAGTGTGCAGGGTATCATAAAGCTCCTAGGATCCTTGAGTTTCTCTAATAAGCTCTTTTGAATTACTGCACTGCATTCCTCAATGAGGAGGACTGTTTCTGCCTCTCTCCAATCCTTCTTATGACTTAAGATGTCTTTCATGAACTTAGCATAAGAAGGTATCTGCTCAAGAGCATCTGCAAAAGGGATCTTGATCTCAAGTGTCTTGAGATAATCTGTAAAGCGGACAAACTATTTATCTTTTTCTGCTTGGTGGAGCTTCTGTGGATATGACATCTTGGCCCTGTATTCATCAATTTTAGTTGATGTAGGTTGGATGCCTGTTGAAAGGGAATTGAGGTCAGTAGCTTGCTTAGGAATGGTCTTATCAGCTCTTGCATGTGTCTGACCATCCCTGTTTGGGCGTTCAACGCCCTTGCTGCCCCCTTCCTAGCGTTCAATGCCAGGAATTCTGCCCTCTTTTGGGAGTTCAATGCCAGGGTGGCTGCTCCCTTTATGGCGTTCAATGCCAGGAACATTGTCCCCTCTTGGGCGTTCAACGCCAGGGGTGCTGAGGTTGGGTGTTTAATGTCTTCCCACTCTTCAGTTGAATCGCCTGACATTCATCTTTTATCTGCTTAGTTAATTGCTGTCTTGTTTGACTCAGCTGGACTTCTACATTCCTGTTAGAAGCTTGAGTTTCTCGCAAAGCCTCTTACAACTCCAGCAACTACTGTGCAAGGGCGTGTAGCTGCTGAGTCAATGGGCCATTTTGTTCTGGAGGGTTAGGCTCAGTAGATATTGCCTTAACCTCTCCTTTTATGGAAGTCTCATCAGTCGAGTACAAATGCTGATTCATGGCAACTGTCTCAATAAGTTCGTGAGCTTCTTCAATTATTTTCCTCATATGTATAGAACCACCAGTAGAGTGGTCTAGAGACATCCTAGCCATGTCTATGAGGCCATAATAGAAGATGTCTAACTGCACCCATTCTGAAAACATTTCAATGGGGCATTTCCATAGCATTCTTCTATACCTTTCCCAGGCATCATGAAGAGATTCATTATTCTCTAGCTTGAAGCTTTGGATGTCCAGTCTTAACAGGGTTAACTTCCTTGGGAAAAAGTATTGATTCAAAAACTTGTCTACTAGCTGCTTCCATGTTTTCAAGCTAGATTTGGGTTGGTTATCTAACCACCTCTTTGCTTGATCTCTTACAGCAAAGGGGAAGAGTAGTAGTCTGTAGACATCTTGATCTACTCCCTCAGTGTGTACTGTGTCAGTAATTTGTAAAAAGTTTGCCAGAAACTCAGTAGGCTCTTTGTGTGAAAGTCCATAGTACTGGCAGTTTTGCTGCACCAGAGTAATGAACTGAGGATTTAGCTCAAAATTACTTGCTTCATTGGGGAGTATACTGATACTTCTCCCATAGAAGCTAGGAGTGGGGGCCGTATAGGACCCCAAAGTTCTTCTGAACTATTCATTCCCATTTAGGTTCATGGTGAAGAAAGGTAGGAGAGATTGGATATTAAGAAGTAAAAAAAAAAGGGAAATTAAAATATTTTTGTTTTTTTATTTATTAATTAAATTCAAAAAGGAAAAGAAAATTAAAGACTAATATAACTAATTGATTAAAAAGATTTGAAAATTGAATAAGTGATTTTCAAAAAAGAAAAGAGAGAAAGGAGTAAGAAGTTTTCGAAAATCGAAGAGAGAGGAATTAGTTAGGAAGTTTTGAAAAAGAAGAAAGAGAAAACAAATAACTAATTAAGAAAGATTTGAAATTAAAATAAGATAGGAGATTTGAAAAATATTTAATTTTAAAATTAGAAAAGATAAGATAAAAATTGAAAAAATTTGTAAAAGATTTGATTTTGAATTTTGAAATTGAAATAAGATAAGATAAAGATTTGAAAATAAGTTAAAAAGATAAGATATGGTGAAGATTTGAAAAAGGTTTGAAAAGATAAGATTTGAAATTTGATTTTTGAAAAATATTTAATTTTGAAATTTTAAATTTTAAATTTTTTAAATTGATTTTTGAAAATTTGAATTTGAAATAAGATAAGATAAGAATTTTTTTGAATTTTGAATTTTAGAGAAAGATAAAGAGATAAGATAAAGATTTGAAAAAGATATGAGAAGATAAGATTTAAAATTTAAAATTTGACTTTACCAACAAGTAAACACCAATCTTAAAAATTTTTAAATCAAGATAAGAAAAGAAGGTAAGAATTTTGAAAATTTGAATAAAGATAAAAAAAAGTTATTTTTTATTTTTTGAATTAATGAAGAAAGAGAAAAACAACCAAAAGACACCAAATTTAAAATTTTTAGATCAAAAGATACTATTTTTTTTTCGAAATTTTAGAGAAAAACAACCAAAAGACACCAAACTTAAAAATTTTAAGATCAAAATAAGAAAAGAAACAAGAACAACTTGAATACCAAGAAAGAACACTCAAGAACAATTCGAAAATTTAAAGAAAATAAAGAACACACAAAGGACACCAAACTTAAGAACTAACACTAGACTCAAACAAAAGACACTATTTTTGAAAATTTATGGAAAATGAAACAAGAAAATTCGAAACTTTTAACAAGAACAAGAACAAAAGACTCACACAAAAGATAAAGATTAATAAAGAAAAGAAAAAGTTTTGAAAAATTTTTGAAGAGAAAACAAAAGACACAAACAAAAATAAAAAGTACCTAATCTAAGCAACAAGATAATCCGTTAGTTTGTCAAATCCGAACAATCCCCGGCAATGACGCCAAAAACTTGGTGCATGAAACTGACTCTACACGTTTCGCACAGATAGACCGGCAAGTATACCGGGTCGTCCAAGTAATACCTCAGGTGAGTGAGGATCGATCCCACGGAGATTGTTAGTTTGAGCAAGCAGTGGATACCTTGCAGATCTTAGTCAGAAGAATAGAAAAGATAGTTGTCATGAGAAAACGCATAAAACAGATAAATAAATAAACTTTACTAGAGAGGTGTGAAATCTATGGTATGAGAACGGTTGAGGCTTCGGAGATACTTCTTCCTTCTGAATCAACTTTTCTCACCATCTACTCCAACTTCTGATTGATTCATTCTATGGTAGGCTATATATGATTAATGTCGGGTAAGCGGTCATTAATCTCCTCTGCTTCAGATTAAACGCTGGGTCAGCGGTCATCCAATCTGAACGGGGGTGAAGCTCTAGCAGTCCATTCCCTTGGTGATCCTACTCAAAACGCCACAGACAAGGTCAAATCTTCCGGATCAGAGAACGCTGCTCCTTTGGTTCTAGCCTATATCACAAAAGCCTTCATCGCCCCCACCTCGGCTGAACTGATGTCTCGAGAAGTCCCTAACGAAGCTGTGGATTAGCCGTCTAAGAGATGTATAATCAAGCTGGTGGTTAAATACTATCCCATCAAGGACTCGCAAGAACCCATGTGAAATTGGGATGACGGTCAAGTTATACTTCCAATCCATTAGGATAAAGAACGAAGATACATCTTAGAATAGAATCAAGCATAGATTGAAGTAGAATAGTGATATTATTAATTTATAAGAATCAGCAGAGCTCCTAACCTTAACCTTAGGAGGTTAGTGACTCATGCTGTACAAAACAATAATGTAATTCGAAAATAAGGCAAAAAAGTCTTGAAAAAGGGTGATCCTTGTTCTATATATACTAATCTAATAACTAAGGATTACAGAAAATAAGATAAACTAGTCTTGTAGTGTAAAAATCTACTTCTGGGGCCCACTTGGTGAGTGTTTGGGCTGAGCTTGAGTGAAACCCACGAGCTAGAACCTTCTTGGGTGTTGAACGCCAACCTTGGACTCCCTTTTGGGCGTTTCAACGCCAACTACTCCCCTTTGGGCGTTGGACGTATGCCAGGAATAAGGTTGGTGGCTGGCGTTGAACGTCAGTTTTGGGCTTTCATTTCCAAATTAAAGTATAAACTATTATATATTTCTGGAAAGCCCTGGATGTTATCTTTCCATAGCCATTGAGAACATGCCATTTGGACTTCTATAGCTCCAGAAATGCTCCTTTGAGTGCATGGAGGTCAGATCCTGACAGCATCTGCAGTCCTTTCTCTGTCTCTGAATCAGACTTTTGCTCAAGCTCCTCAATTTCAGCCAGAAAATACCTGAAATCACATAAAATACAAAAACTCAAAGTAGAATCCAAAAATATGAATTTCGCACTAAAACCTATGAAAATATAATAAAACTTAAAAAAAACATAATGAAAACTATATGAAACTGATGCCAAAAAGCGTATAAAGTATCCGCTCATCAACTACCTTATACATGGCAGCCTTCTCTTCTCATGAGCTTGGCTTCTTCTGTGTCTTTGGGTAGGCTTCCCTCTTCAAGGAACTGTTGGATTGGTTTTATCCAAGAGGAGGGGCTCCTGGTGATGGTCCTAGGTGAAGCATAAAGCGATGGATGGCTCTTTCGCCAAGCTTTGAATGAGAGAGCGGTTTCTCGCACCAGGTTTGGTGCTGGCCAGTTTTAACAACAAGTTTGCTCTAGCATTCCTTTCCCTGGGAACGTGTTGCAGAACCACCTCATCAAAACTCCTACACAGTTGTTTAGTCTTTTTTAGGTACTTCTGCAACACCAGGTTGCAAGCTTGGTACGTTCTATTCACTTGGGCTGTTACGACCTGGGAGTCACTTTGATTTCGAGTCTTGCCACGCTGACTTTTTTTGCTAGCGTTAAGCCCCAAATCATGGCTTCGTACTTTGCTTGGGTTTTCAAAACTGGGAACTCAAACTTGATAGAATGCTCATAGGTCACCCCTTCTGAGTTCTCTAATATTATTCCTGCTCCACCAAAAGCTTGATTGGACACTCCGTCAACATGGAGCTTCCATCGTGTGATCAAAACCTCAGGGTTGTCACCGACTACTTTTGCTAGGAAGTTGACCATTGCTTGGGCTTTAATGGCGTGGAGAGGCTCGTACTAAATGTCGTACTAGGATAGCTCTATTTCCCAAGTCATCATCATCCCCATCAGATCGGGCTTCTGATCTGCTTGATCGCTTAGTCAGTTTTTACTGTCATTATATGTGCTTGAAAATATTGTCTTAGCCTCCAAGAAGAAATTAGTAGGGCAAAAGCCACATTTTATAGCCTTGTATACCTTAGCTCTGCCCCTTGGAGCACTTTATTTATGAAGTATACAGGTTGTTGCCATTCACCTTCTTCACGCAATAGAGCAGCGGCTAAGGCCTTTTCCGTTATCGCGAGGTACAGGTATAAGGGCTCCCCTTCCTTCAGCTTTCCAAGTATGGGAGGCACCGACAATATCCTCTTAAAGTGGTCAAAGGCCTCTTCGCAAGTCGGGCCCCACTCGAAGGTTATCCTCTTTTTCATCAGGTTAAAGAAAGGCAGTGCCTTGGCTGCCGAGGCGCCGAGAAAACTGAAAAGAGCTGTCAACCTTTTTACTAACCTTTGCACATCTTTTACACACTTAGGGCTTGCCATACAGAGCATGGCTTCACATTTCTCTGGGTTGGATTTAACCCCCCTCTGGGTGATCATGAATCAAGGAACTTCTACGCCTCCATGGTGAAAGCACATTTCAGGGGATTTAGCCTCATATTGTGTTCTCGGAGGGAATCGAAGATGACCTGCAAGTCGTCTACTAGAGACCACGGTTCTGCCATTTTGACAAGCATATCAACGACATAAACTTCCACCGACCTACCTATGTGATCCTTGAAGACCTTGTTCATCAGCCTTTGGTAGCACTATGTTCCTCCTGGTGTTATAAATGCCCTCTTCTCCTTGTCTGGTCGGTACATCGAGATCTGATTGTATCCCGAGTAAGTATCCATAAAACTCAAGAAATTGTATCTTGCCTCTGTATCCACCAAGGCGTCTATGTTGGAGAGGAGGAATGAGCCTTTTAGATAGGTCTTGTTAAAGTTCGAATAATCCACGCACATTCTCCATTTCTGGTCTGCCTTCTTTACAAGAACCACATTTGATAGCCACGTGGAGTAGTCTAATTCCCTTATGAAGTCGGCTTACAACAAGCAAGCCATCTGCTTGGCCACCTCGTTTTCTCTTTATGAGGAAATCTTTCTTTTCCTCTGCACGACAGGCCTTTCCCCCGGTTTTACAGCCAAGCGGTGGGACATAAAATCAGGGTCGGTTCTCGGCATATCGACTGGGGTCTAGGCAAAGAGGTCTCTGTTAGCTCGAATGACTTTGATCAGGTGTCTTTTTTGCTCGTATGGTAGGTTGCGGTTCACAAATGTGAATTTGTCCTCTGTCTCCCCTACCTGGAAATTTTCCAAGTCGCCTTGGGGCTCGGGCCTCGGGTGCTTGATGAGCGGATAATTTATACGCTTTTTGGCATTGTTTTTACATAGTTTTTAGTATGATTTAGTTAGTTTTTAGTATATTTTTATTAGTTTTTAAATAAAAATCACATTTCTGGACTTTACTATGAGTTTGTGTGTTTTTCTATGATTTCAGGTAATTTCTGACTGAATTTGAGAGACTTGAGCAAAAATCATATTCAGAGGTTGAAAAAGGATTGCAGATGCTGTTGGATTCTGACCTCCCTGCACTCAAAGTGGATTTTCTGGAGCTACAAGAGTCCAAATGGTGCGCTCTCAATTGCGTTGGAAATTAGACATCCAGGGCTTTCCAGAAATATATAATAGTTCATACTTTGCCTGAGTTTAAATGACGTAAACTGACATTCAACGCCAGATCTCTGCCCTATTCTGGAGTTAAACGCCAGAAACAGGTTGCAAAGCAGAGTTAAACACCAGAAACACGTTACAAACTGGCGTCTAACTCCAAGGAAGACCTCTACACATGAAAGCTTCAATGCTCAGCCCAAGCACACACAAAGTGGGCCTGAAAGTGGATTTCTACATTATTTACTCATTTCTGTAAACCCTAGTAACTAGTTTAGTATAAATAGAACTTTTTACTATTGTATTTGAATCTTTTGGATCATCTTTGGATTGTCTTTTGATCTTTTGATCACGTTTTGGGGGGGCTGGCCATTCGGCCATGCCTAGACCTTGTTCTTATGTATTTTCAACGGTAGAGTTTCTACACATCATAGATTAAGGTGTGGAGCTCTACTGTTCCTTGAGTATTAATGCGAAGTACTATTGTTTTTCTATTCAATTCAAGCTTATTCCTGTTCTAAGATATTCATTCTCACCCAAGAACATGATGAATGTGATGATTATGTGACGCTCATCACCATTCTCACCTATGAACGCGTGCCTGACAACCACTTCTGTTCTGTATGAAGACGACACAGAATGAGTATCTCTTAGATATCTAATACAGGGGACCGAGTCCGAGATATTAGAGTCTTCGTGGTATAAGTTAGAACCCATGGATGGCCATTCCTGAGATCCGGAAAGTCTAAACCTTGTCTGTGGTATTCCGAGTAGGATCTGGGAAGGGATGGCTGTGACGAGATTCAAACTTGCGAGTGTTGGGTGTAGTGATAGACGCAAAAGGATACTAAATCCTATTCCAGTATGATCGAGAACCGACAGATGATTAGCCATGCAGTGACAGTGTATTGGACCATTTTCATAGAGAGGACGGGATGTAGCCATTGACAACGATGATGCCCAACATAAAGCTTGCAATGGAAAGGAGTAGGAATGATTGGATGAAGACAGCAGGAAAGCAGAGGTTCAGGAGGAACAAAAGCATCTCTATACGCTTATCTGAAACTCTCACCAATGAATTACATAAGTATCTCTATCCTATTTTATATTTTAATTATATTTTAATTATCAATTCACCATAACCATTTGAATTCGCCTGATTGAGATTTACAAGGTGACCATAGCTTGCTTCAAGCTGACAATCTCCGTGGGATCGACCCTTACTCACGTAAGGTTTATTACTTGGATGACCCAGTGCACTTGCTGGTTAGTTGGGCGAAGTTGTGACAAAGAACTAAGATTATGAACGTGCGTATTAAGTTATTAGCGCCGTTACCAAGGAATGAACCGTCACGATTTCTGCGCACCAAGTTTTTGGTGTCGTTGCCGGGGATTGTTCGAGTTTGGACAACTGACGGTTCATCTTGTTGCTCAGATTAGGTAATTTTATTTTAATTTTAAGCCTTTTGTTTTTGTTCTTTTTATTTTCGAAAAATTTTCAAAAAAAATATATATTTTTCAAAAAAAAAATTTTAATTATGTTCTTCAGAATTTTTAAGAAGGAATTCTAGAGTTTCATGAAACATGTTGAAGCCTAGCTGGCTGTAAAGCCATGTCTAAATTTTTGGACCGAAGCTTCTACTCATCAGCACAGAAGCAAGTTGAATGAAGTATCAGCTGTTGTATGTCTGATTTGTATCTGCTAAAGCTTGGCTGGCCATTGGCCATGTCTAGTGTTTTGGACTGGAGCTTTCACTAAAAGCTTAGCTGGCTAGTAAGCCATGTCTAATTCCTAGACTGGAGTTTTAGACTAACATTGCAAGATTCCTGGAATTCCTATTAAAAATTTTGAAATCCTTATTTTTTCTTTTTCAAATAATTTTCGAAAAATACCAAAAATTTTAATAAAATCATAAAATCAAAAATAATTTGATGTTTGTTGTTTAAGTCTTGTGTCAGTTTTTAAGTTTGGTGTCAATTGCATGTTTATCTCTTTCTTGCATTTTTCGAAAATTCATGCATTGCATTCTTCATGATCTTCAAGTTGTTCTTGGTAAGTCTTCTTGTTTGATCCTTAAAATTTCTTGTTTTGTGTCTTTTCTTGTTTCTTATATGCATTTTTGAATTATTAATGTCTCAACATTAAAAATTTCTAAGTTTGGTGTCTTGCATGTTTTTCTTTTCTTAAAAATTTTCAAAAATAAGTTCTTGGTGTTCATCTTGACATTCAAAGTGTTCTTGGTGTTCATCTTGACATTCAAAGTGTTCTTGCATGCATTATGTGTTTTGATTCATAATTTTCATGTTTTGAGTCTTTTTTATTGTTTTTCTCTTTCATCATTAAAAATTTAAAAATAAAAAAAATATCTTTCCCTTTTTCATCTCATAAAATTCAAAAATTTGAGTTAACTTTTTCAAAAATTTTTAAAATTTAGTTGTTTCTTATGAGTCAAATCAAATTTTCAATTTAAAAACTCTATCTTTTTCAAATATTTTTCAAAAATCAAATCTTTTTCATTTTTTTTCTTTCATATTTTCGAAAATTTCAAATTGATTTTCAAAAATCTTTTTCTTATTTTGTTTCATAATTTCAAAATCTTTACTAACAATTAATGTGATTGATTCAAAATTTTTAAGTTTGTTACTTTTCTAGTAAGAAAGGTTCAATCTTTAAACTCTAGAATCATATATTTTTAGTTTCTTGTTAGTCAAGTAATCAACTTAGATTTCAAAAATCAAATCTTTTTAAATTTCTTTTTCAAATCTTTTTCAAATTAAGTTTCAATCACATCTTTTTCAAAATCAATTTCAAAATCTTTTCTAACTTCTTATCTTTTCAAATTTGATTTTCAAATCTTTTTCAATTAACTACTTGACTTTTTTTTTATTTAAAAAAAAAGTTCACTATTTCAATCATATCTTTTTCAAAACTATCTAACTAATTCTCTCTCTAATTTTCGAAAACCACCTTCCTCTTTTTCAAAATTTCTTTTTAATTAACTATTTGTTTTAAATTTTAGTCTGATTTAATTTTATTTTCCTTTCTTAATTTTCGAATTTTTAACTTTAATTTTAAAAATCAAAACAAAAATATTTTTCTTTTCTTTTCAATTATTTTCGAAAATTCTTCTCTCTCATCTCCTTCTAATTATTTATTCATCTACTAACACTTCTCTTCCACCCAAGTATTCGAACCCACTCTTCCCCTCTGTGTTTGGATTCTTATCTTTTCCTTCCTCTATTCTTCTCTTATTAATACTTACATAAGGAATCTCTCTACTGTGGCAAAGAGGATCTCTATTATTTTCTGTTCTCTTCTTTTTCATATGAGCAGGAACAAGGATAAGAACATTCTTGTTGAGGCTGATCCTGAACCTGAAAGGACTCTAAAGAGGAAGCTAAGGGAAGTTAAAGCACAACTCTCTAGAGAAAATCTGACAGAAATTTTCGAAAAAGAAGGAGACATGGCCGAAAATAATAACAATGCAAGGAAGATGTTTGGTGACTTTACTGCACCAAATTCCAATTTACATGGAAGAAGCATCTCAATCCCTGCCATTGGAGCAAACAATTTTGAGCTAAAGCCTCAATTAGTTTCTCTGATGCAACAGAACTACAAGTTTCATGGACTTCCATCAGAAGATCCTTTTCAGTTCTTAACTGAATTCTTGCAGATCTGTGATACTGTTAAGACCAATGGGGTTGACTCCGAGGTCTACAGGCTTATGCTTTTCCCATTTGCTGTAAGAGACAGAGCTAGAGTATGGTTGGACTCTCAACCTAAGGATAGCCTGAACTCTTGGGATAAGCTGGTCACGGCTTTCTTAGCCAAGTTCTTTCCTCCTCAAAAGCTTAGTAAGCTTAGAGTGGATGTTCAAACCTTCAAATAGAAAGAAGGTGAATCCCTCTATGAAGCTTGGGAGAGATATAAGGAACTGACCAAAAAGTGTCCCTCTGACATGCTTTCAAAATGGACCATCCTGGATATATTCTATGATGGTCTGTCTGAATTATCTAAGATGTCATTGGACCATTCTGTAGGTGGATCCATTCATCTAAAGAAAATGCCTGCAGAAGCTCAAGAACTCATTGACATGGTTGCAAATAACCAGTTCATGTACACTTCTGAAAGGAATCCTGTGAGTAATGGGACGCCTCTGAGGAAGGGAGTTCTTGAAATTAATGCTCTAAATGCCATATTGGCTCAGAATAAAATATTGACTCAGCAAGTCAATATGATCTCTCAGAGTCTGAATGGATTGAAGGAATCATCCAACAGTACTATAGAGGCATCTTCTGAAGAAGAAGCTTATGATCCTGAGAACCCTGCAATAGCAGAGGTGAATTACATGGGTGAACCCTATGGAAACACCTATAATCCCTCATGGAGAAATCATCCAAATTTCTCATGGAAGGATCAACAAAAGCCTCAACAAGGCTTTAATAATGGTGGAAGAAACAGGTTTAGCAATAGCAAACCTTTTCCATCATCCACTCAGTAACAGGCAGAGAATTCTGAGCAGAATCCTTCTAGCTTAGCAAATATAGTCTCTGATCTATCTAAGGCCACTCTAAGTTTCATGAATGAAACAAGGTCCTCCATTAGAAATTTGGAGGCACAAGTGGGCCAGCTGAGTAAAAGGGTCACTGAAACTCCTCCTAGTACTCTCCCAAGCAATACAGAAGAAAATCCAAAGAGAGAGTGCAAGGCCATTGATTTGACCATCATGGCCGAACCTACAAGGGAGGAGGAGGACGTGAATCCTAGTGAGGAAGACCTCCTGGGACGTTCAATGACCAATAAGGAGTTTCCCTTTGAGGAACCAAAGGAATCTGAGGCTCATCTAGAGACCATAGAGATTCTATTGAACCTCCTTCTGCCCTTCATGAGCTCTGATGATTATTCTTCTTCTGAAGAGAATGAAGACGTTACTGAAGAGCAAGTTGCTAAGTACCTTGGTGCAATCATGAAGCTGAATGCCAAATTATTTGGTAATGAGACTTGGAAAGATGAACCTCCCTTGCTCACCAATGAACTAAATGCATTGGATAGGCAGAAATTACCTCAAAAGAAATAGGATCCTGGTAAATTCCTAATTCCCTGTAACATAGGCACCATGACCTTTGAGAAGGCTCTGTGTGACCTGGAGTCAGGAATAAACTTAATGCCACTCTCTGTAATGGAGAAGCTTGGGATCTTTGAGGTTCAAGCTGCCAGAATCTCATTAGAGATGGCAGACAACTCAAAAAGACAGGCTTATGGACAAGTAGAGGACGTATTAGTAAAGGTTGAAGGCCTTTACATCCCTACTAATTTCATAATCCTAGACACTGGGAAGGAAGATGATGAATCCATCATCTTTGGAAGACCCTTCCTAGCCACAGCAAGAGCTGTGATTGATGTGGACAGAGGAGAATTAGTCCTTCAACTGAATGAGGACAACCTTGTGTTTAAAGCTCAAGGATCTCCTTCTGTAACCATGGAGAGGAAGTATGAAAAGCTTCTCTCACTACAGATTCAACCAAAGCCCCCACAGTCAAACTCTAAGTTTAGTGTTGGGAGGCCACAACCAAACTCTAAGTTTGGTGTTGAACCCCCACATTCAAACTCTAAGTTTGGTGTTGGGAGGTTCCAACAATGCTCTGAATATCTCTGAGGCTCTATGAGAGCTCACTATCAAGCTATTGACATTAAAGAAGCACTTGTTGGGAGGCAACCCAATGTTATTTAATTATATCTATTTTATTTTATTATTATTTCGTGTTTTATTAGGTTGATGATCATGTGGAGTCACAAAAACTACTGAAAAATAAAAAAACAGAATGAAAAATAGCTTTAAAAATAGCTCACCCTGGAGGAAGAACTTACTGGCATTTAAACGTCAGTAAGAAGCATCAAACTGGCGTTTAACGCCAGAAAGAAGCATCAAGCTGGCGTTAAACGCCAGAAACAAGCACCAGACTGGCGTTTAACGCCAGAACAGAGCATGGAAGTGGCGTTAAACGCCAGAAACAAGCAGCAAGCTGGCGTTTAACGCCAGACATGCACTCTAAGGGTGTTTTACACGCCTAATTGGAGCAGGGATGTTAAGTCCTTGACCCACTGGATCTGTGGAACCCACAGGATCCCCACCTATCCCACCTCTTTCCCTCTCCTCCATTTTTCTTCCCCGAACAAACATTTTAAGTTTGGTATGGTAAAAGCATTGCTTTTATTTTTCCATAACCATTAATGGCACCTAAGGCCAGAGAAACCTCTAGAAAGAGGAAAGGGAAGACAAAAGCTTCCACCTCCGAGTCATGGGAGATGGAGAGATTCATCTCAAGGGTCCATAGCTCAGTAATAGAGCATTTGACTGCACAACAAGAGAGCCCACTCATGGACCTCAACAAGAGCATGAGGAAATTCCTCACCATGAAATCCCTGAGATGCCTCAAGGAATGCACTTCCCTCCACAGAATTATTGGGAGCAAATCAACACCTCCCTAGGAGAATTAAGTTCCAACATAGGACAACTAAGGATGGAAAACCAAGAGCACTCCATTATTCTCCATGAGATTAGAGAAGATCAAAGAGCTATGAGGGAGGAGCAACAAAGGCAAGGAACAAACATAGAGGAGCTCAAGAGCACCATTGGTTCTTCAAGAAGAAGAAGACGCCACCCTCACTAAGGTGGACCTGTTCCTTAATCTCTTTGTCTATTTATTTTTCTCTGTTTTTCGTTTACTATGCTTTATGTTTATGTTTGTGTCTTATTACATGATCATTAGTATTTAAGTGTCTATGTCTTAAAGCTATGAATGTCCTATGAATCCATCACCTTTCTTAAATGAAAAATGCTTTAATTGCAAAAGAACAAGAAGTACATGAATTTCGAATTCATCCTTGAAATTAGTTTAATTATTTTGATGTGGTAACAATACTTTTTGTTTTCTGAATGAATACTTGAACAGTGCATATGTCTTTTGATATTGTTGTTTATGAATGTTAAATATGTTGCCTCTTGAAAGAATGATGAAAAGGAGAAATGTTATTGATAATCTGAAAAATCATAAAAATAATTCTTGAAGCAAGAAAAAGGAGTGAAGAACAAAGCTTGCAGAAAAAAATATGCGAAAAAAAAAGAAAAAAAGAGAAAAATGCGAAAAAAAAGAAAAAAAAGAAAAAGAAAAAGCAAGCAGAAAAATCCAAAAGCTCTTTAAACCAAAAGGCAAGAGCAAAAAGCCAATAGCCCTTAAAACCAAAAGGCAAGAGTAATAAAAAGGATCCAAGGCTTTGAGCATCAGTGGATAGGAGGGCCTAAAGGAATAAAATCCTAGCCTAAGCGGCTAAACCAAGCTGTCCCTAACCATGTGCTTGTGGCGTGAAGGTCCAAAGCAAAAGAAGAGTGTGCTTAAGAACCCTGGACACCTCTAATTGGAGACTCTAGCAAAGCTGAGTCACAATCTGAAAAGGTTCACCTAATTATGTGTCTGTGGCATTTATGTATCCGGTGGTAATACTGGAAAACAAAGTGCTTAGGGTCACGGCCAAGACTCATAAAGTAGTTGTGTTCAAGAATCAACATACTGAACTAGAAGAATCAATAACACTATCTGAATTCTGAGTTCCTATAGATGCCAATCATTCTGAACTTCAACGGATAAAGTGAGATGCCAAAACTATTCAAGAGGCAAAAAGCTACTAGTCCCACTCATCTGATTGGAGCTAAGTTTCATTGATATTTTGGAATTTATAAGTATATTCTCTTCTTTTTATCCTATTTGATTTTCAGTTTCTTGGGGACAAGCAACAATTTAAGTTTGGTGTTGTGATGAGCGGATAATTTATACGCTTTTTGGCATTATTTTTACATAGTTTTTAGTATGATTTAGTTAGTTTTTAGTATATTTTTATTAGTTTTTAAATAAAAATCACATTTCTGGACTTTACTATGAGTTTGTGTGTTTTTCTATGATTTCAGGTAATTTCTGGCTGAATTTGAGAGACTTGAGCAAAAATCAGATTCAGAGGTTGAAGAAGGATTGTAGATGTTGTTGGATTCTGACCTCCCTGCACTCAAAGTAGATTTTCTGGAGCTACAGTAGTCCAAATGGTGCGCTTTTAATTGCGTTGGAAAGTAGACATCCAGGGCTTTCCAGAAATATATAATAGTCCATACTTTGCTCCAGTTTAGATGACACAAACTGGCGTTCAACGCCAGCTCTCTGCCCTATTCTGAAGTTAAACGCCAGAAACAGGTTGCAAAGCAGAGTTAAACGCCAGAAACACATTACAAACTGGCGTTTAACTCCAAGGAAGACCTCTACACATGAAAGCTTCAATGCTCAGCCCAAGCACACACAAAGTGGGCCTGGAAGTGGATTTCTGCATCATTTACTCATTTCTGTAAACCCTAGTAACTAGTTTAGTATAAATAGAACTTTTTACTATTGTATTTGAATCTTTTGGATCATCTTTGGATTGTCTTTTGATCTTTTGATCACGTTTTGGGGTGGGGGGGCTGGCCATTTGGCCATGCCTAGACCTTGTTCTTATGTATTTTCAACGGTAGAGTTTCTACACACCATAGATTAAGGTGTGGAGCTCTACTGTTCCTTGAGTATTAATGCGAAGTACTATTGTTTTTCTATTCAATTCAAGCTTATTCCTGTTCTAAGATATTCATTCTCACCCAAGAACATGATGAATGTGATGATTATGTGACGCTCATCACCATTCTCACCTATGAACGCGTGCCTGACAACCACTTCTGTTCTGTATGAAGACGACACAGAATGAGTATCTCTTAGATATCTAATACAGGGGACCGAGTCCGAGATATTAGAGTCTTCGTGGTATAAGTTAGAACCCATGGATGGCCATTCCTGAGATCCGGAAAGTCTAAACCTTGTCTGTGGTATTCCGAGTAGGATCTGGGAAGGGATGGCTGTGACGAGATTCAAACTTGCGAGTGTTGGGTGTAGTGATAGACGCAAAAGGATACTAAATCCTATTCCAGTATGATCAAGAACCGACAGATGATTAGCCATGCAGTGACAGCGCATTGGACCTTTTTCACAGAGAGGACGGGATGTAGCCATTGACAACGGTGATGCCCAACATAAAGCTTGCCATGGAAAGGAGTAGGAATGATTGGATGAAGACAGCAGGAAAGCAGAGGTTTAGGAGGAACAAAAGCATCTCTATACGCTTATCTGAAACTGTCACCAATGAGTTACATAAGTATCTCTATCCTGTTTTATATTTTAATTATCAATTCACCATAACCATTTGAATTCGCCTGATTGAGATTTACAAGGTGACCATAGCTTGCTTCAAGCCGACAATCTCCGTGGGATCGACCCTTACTCACGTAAGGTTTATTACTTGGACGACCCAGTGCACTTGCTGGTTAGTTGTGCGAAGTTGTGACAAAGAACTAAGATTATGAACGTGCGTATTAAGTTTTTAGCGCCGTTACCAAGGAATGAACCGTCACGATTTCTACGCACCAGTGCTCATCAATCCTTGCATCCAAAGCTGCTAAAAAGACACCGGCTGCTTCCTTGGACCTTGTTTGTAAGGACAAACTAGTGTTATCACAAGCAATGGCCATTTCAAAAATCACCCCGGATCGTCCCTATCGACTCATTGTCCGCCACAAATTTCATTGTTAGGAACTTTGTGTAAATAACCGCCAGTAGGTCGTTGATAGTTCTCTGTCCGAGGATGATGTTGTAAGCCGTATAATCCTTCAGAAGTACGAACTCGTCCATGGCGGACATCCTACATGCTCCGGATCTGATGTAGATCGATAATACGACAGAGTCATCTGGGTTGTTGTAGTTGTCGCCTAGTCTGACGACTCCTTAGCGGTGGTTCTTAAGGTCAGTTTCCTTCAACCCCATCGAACACATTTTAGAACATGATGTTTGAGTCAGCCCCTATGTCAACTAGAATTTGCTTGATCAAGCCCGTCCCGATTCTTCCCATGCCCACCATTGGAAGGTCCTCGGGTAGATCGTCACACGACCAATTCGCAAGGCCAAATGATATTTTGGAAGTTCTTTGGGGAGGGGTCCCCCCTCCCGTCGTAACGGTGAGGACCTTAGCGTCCTTCGTCACCGTGGACTTTGACTTTGGTGGGGAACTTTTGTCGACCACAACATTCGCTACTATAATGGGTCCTGTGTTCGGGTTCTCTGGAGTGCTTTGCTTTGGTTTGGTAACCCAAACTTGATCTTCTTCAGACCACTCTCTTTCTCTCCTCCTTGGTTCCCGAATGAAACGGGAGAATTTCGTCAACTTACCCTCACGGATTGCCTACTCTAATGTGTCTTTCAGGTCAAAGTAATCTTGGGACTTGTGTCCGAAGCCCTTGTGGTAGTCCCAATAGAGACTTTTATTTTCTCCCGCTGATAAACCACTATTTTATGGTTTATCTTGTGCTCAATTGAGTGGATTTTATCAACTCTTTACCCACTTATTCATAATATTTGCATGATTTTATATTTTCTTCCTGATTTTGTGCTATGATTGATTACATGTTTCTTTGGCCTTATATTTGCTAATATTAAATCCTCTCTTATTACCATTAGATGCCTTGATATGTGTGTTAAGTGATTTCAGAGATTACAGGGCATGAATGGCTCAGAGGGTAGAAAGGAAGCATGCAAAAGTGGAAGGAATACAAGAAGTTGAAGAAGTTGCTAAGCTGTCCAGCCTGACCTCTCTGCACTCAAACAGCTATAACTTGAGCTACAGAGGTCCAAACGACGCGATTTCAGTTGCGTTGGAAAGCTAACATCCAGGGCTTCGATTTGATATATAATATGCCATAGTTTCTCTGATGCTAGGTGACACGACCGCGTGCTCCATGTGGCCGCATCGCAAGTGACGAAAATCAGCGAATCTGAATTCGCAACCAGTGAATTCTGGGCTGTTTCTGACCCAGTTTGCGGCCCAGAAAACACAGATTAGAGGCTATAAAGTGGAGGAATGTATCCATTCATAAAGGAGGCTCTCATAATTCATAATTTTAGGAGTAGATGTAGTTTTTAGAGAGAGAGGTTCTATCCTCTCTCTTAGGATTAAGATTTAGGATTTCTCTTAGTTTTAGAGTGACTCTCAATCCCAGGTTCAATGTTCTTTTATTTCTTTTCTCAATTTTGTTTATGACTCTCTATGTTTAGATTGATTTTCTATTTAATATATTTTTGAGGTATTTCAGACTTATGATTGCTCCTTTTTATTATATAAATAATTTGGATTTTTCTCTTTTGGCTTTGGTTGAGACCTTGGTAACTCTTGAGTTATCAAACTCATTGTTGATTGAAAATTGGAATTAATTTGTCCACTTAACTTACCTTCATAGTTAGAGGTTAATAAGGTGGGGGAAGAATCCAATTCTCATCACAATTGATAAGGATAACTAGGATAGGACCTCCAGTTCTCCATACCTTGCCAAGAGATTTTATTATTGTTAATTTATTTTACTTGTCATTTAAATATACCTGTGCACATTGCCCAAACTCCAAATTTCTCAAACCCCCAAATTTACAATCTCCATAACCAATAATAAGAACATACCTCCCTGCAATTCCTTGAGAAGACGACCCGAGGTTTGAATACTCGGTTAACAATTTCTAAAGGGGTTTGTTACTTGTGACACCCAAAACGTTTGTACGAAGGGATTTTTGTCGGTTTAGAGACTATATCTACAACGCGACTGTTTTTATGACATTCTTTACTGGCAAAAATCCTAACGTCAAAAATGGCGCCGTTGCCGGGGAATTGCAAACGTGTGCCTTATTATTGGTTATTGTAAATATTTGTTTTTTACTTGTTTATTTGTTTTTATTTTTATTTTTATTAAATTAAGAGGTTATTGATTTTTATTTTAAAATTTTTATCTTATCTTATCTTATTTAAAAAGTCAAATTTCAAAATTCAAATTTAAAATTTTTTTTTTAAAAATTCAAATTTAAAAAAAATTTTCAAATTTCAAATTTCAAAAATTTAAAAATTCAAATTTTAAAATTTAATTTTCAATTTAAAAAATTAAATAACCTTTTAATTTAAATTTATTTTTATTTTTGTTTTTAATTTTTTTATTTTCTACTATGAACTCTCACCGCTTTGGCTATGAGTCTGGTTACAATAATATTGCAGGAAGAAGAAATTACAATGAGAACAGGCATCAAGGTTGGAACAATCAAAGATGGGAGGAGCCACAAGGATTTAATCAACCCTCATGGCAACAACCACATCCAATGGACTATCAACAACCATTCTGTGATGCATATCAAGGCAATGGCTATGGTGAGCACTCTTTTGATTATCAACAACCACCACCATATGCCTATGAACCCTCTCCTCAACATAACTTTGGACCACCAAACTCACAAGCCCCTTTCCGCCATTCACCTCCATATGACCCTAACCCTCAACCACCATACCAACCACCTTATGAGCCATATGAACCATATATAGAACCACCCCAATTCCAATCCAATCACTCCCAACCACCGCCACTTTCTTTTGTAGCATGTCCAAGTCTGGCAACCCGAGAAGCAGAGGATCGCCTAAGGGAAACAGTAATTAAATTTCAGGCAACTGTTCAACAACTGGGGCAAGCATTAATTCAATGGGCTTCTAGGCGCTCAAATATACAAGGATCAGCCACAGCTCCATGTGGACAGTCTAGTGAAGAGCGTAGCATGAAGGAGATACCAGAAACCCCAGTGGACAAGACAGAGAATGAATTCGTACTAGAACAAGTAGAAGAAGCTGTCATTGTTCAAGAAGAAGAAGAAGTGGTTGAAAACTTAGGAGATGCAGAACCTCCATGGGAAAGTCAAGACATAGAGCCTCCTTTCAAGACGGTTGTAATTGATGCTGAGGAGGGTGTACAACCTCCAAAGCATATCATAGTTGAAGACTTGGAAGAGGTTGATCAAGAGATGGAGATTCAAGAAAAAGAAGCACAACCTCCCATGCCCTTGGAAAGCAATGAAGAGGAGATTAAATTGGAAGAGAGCTGCCAAGAGGAAGATGTTGAAATTGAAGAAGCTTGCAAAGAGGTAGTAATTATCAGAGAAGAGCACAAGGGAGTGGAACTTGCAATTTCATTAAAAATACCTCCCCCTAAGTTGCCATCATCCTTCACAACATTCAAGTGGGTAAAATTCATATCCCATAGCTTTCTAATCCCACTTGAATATGGGCTACTGGAGACGGATGGTCAACTTAGAGCTCTTTGTAACATTAAGAGTAAGAGGAAGATGGCCAGTGGTAAGAATTGTCCTGCAAGGTTCATTATGGTTGGAAGCTTTAAGTTTAAACGCAAAGGTTGGTGTAGAGCTCAATTGAATGGGTCTAGAAAGTTGTTTGGTAGCTGCAGTGAGAATTCAAATTACTTATCACCCGGCTGGAAAAATACAGATCCCGACAAAAATGGGTGTAAGAGCAAGGTTTGGGATCCTGGAATCTGTTCTGACATCCAACACCCCGGGAGCCTAAGAATCTTTTTGAAGCTGCTCAAGGGTTTTACATGCCTAGTTTGGGACCCCGGAGGTTACTGAAATCACAAACACTGGTGGAGATTCCTGGATGAGTTCAAGCATAAGCCACCATAACAGGAAGCTCACCAAATGTCCAACTTAAGGACTCTAACTAAAAGTGCTAGGTGGGAGACAACCCACCATGGTATGATCGTTCATTTTTTATTTTTATTTAGTTTTATTTATTTTCAAGTTTTATTTTATTTTATTGAACTTGGAGTTTTGCATCACATTCATATTAACAATGCATTCTGCATCTTTTCAGATAAAAAAAAAAGCGAGCACGCGACGCGTCCGCGTCGCAAGGAGATGGGAGATAATATTAATATGAACAGAGAGTTTCGTAGGAGCAGCGCTGGAGGCGTGCCAATGGCACAAATCGACCCACGCGACCGCGTCATATGGGACTAATGGCCTCCCACGCGACCGCGTCACCCACGCGGCCGTGTGACTTGAAATCGGCGTAAAAAGGGTGTATGACAGAAAGTTGAGCTGGAGTTGGGCTGGACTCGTGCTGGAAGCCCAAGCCTCACCACGCGAACGTGTGCCCACGCGTTCGCGTCGTTTTTAAAAGATGGCCACTCACGCGATCGCGTCAACCACGCGACCGCGTCACCCAGGATTTTGGCAATACTAAGTTTTGAACAGAGAGTTGTGCGACCGCGAGGCTGCACTCGCGCCACTAGCACAAATCAAGTCACGCGATCGCGTGCCCCGCGCGTCCGCGTCGCTTGACCTTATTGCGCACCACGCGGTCGCGTCACCCACGCGACCGCGTCGCCAGCGTCGCACACCTTAACCTCATATGCCAAAATATCTTGTCTTTCTCTTCCCCAAATCCTATTTTCTCTTTTCCCTCCTTATTTCTTACTTACTTCTCCTCTCTTTCTTTCCCTTCTCATTCTTCTTATCTTTCATTTTATTTTACTTCATTTATTTGCATATTTCATTCATTGCATTATTTTCACTGGTGTTGGAATTTTATTTGGGTCATTGTGGATTATTGCATAATTATTTGACAATTATATATTACTTTTTAAAGGATGCTTGCATGTTCAATTTAATACTTTCAAATAGCTTATTTACCATACATGCTATGTGTTTATGAAAAAGCCCATATGGCATTATGCACTTCTCTATTATACTTTATACTATTTAATGCTTGCTTTTCATAAACTCCCTTTACTATTTTAATTGAATATAATTGTCAATACAAACATGGTAATTTATTACAAGTAATGCTTGGTCTATGCTACTCATGCCCTTTTCCGGCATGCCAATAAACACCCTGTATCCACTTATCTTTCGATGCACTGGCTATTTTTCATTGCTGGGTTTTCACATGTACTCGAGAGCATGTGTTAATGTCAATTACATCCTAATGTGCATCCATCACCACTCTTCCATTCTCTTCCTTGCTATATATCTATTTGAATTTAATTTACTTTCTCTTCCCTTCTTCAGGATGGCCACCAAGGAAGGAAAGGAACAAAAAAGAGCCCAGCTGAGAAACCACAACCCCTATCCACTTGCACATCTTAGCATGCACCGAGGACGGTGCAATCTTTAAGTGTGGGGAGGTCGATACCGATCTCCATGGGTTAGTTACCTTCTTCTCAACACCATTGTTTTATTTTCTTTGTTTGTTTGTTCATTGTTGCATTTGCATGATTGCTTGCATATTTGTTTGATTTTTGCATATTTTACCACTTGGTTAAAGTAATATTTTCTTTTTCAAGAAACCTTTTAAAGTATTTCACTAATTTGAATAAAATTTTTTGTTACACTTGTTTGAAGAAATATTATATTGGAACATGGTTTAGAGCTCGAACACACAAAACCTGTGAGATCTTTGAGCCTATTTGAATTGGTTGCATTTTATCAACCAAAATTCTGTTTTAGTGTGTATTTTTCTCTCTAAAATTGTGATCTTTGTCTTGCTTAATTCTATATTTCCATTATTTGATGTATGCATACACTTATATGATTGAGGCCTTTGTTTCACTGAGCTTACATACCCATATGGCCTTACCTTTCATTATCCTTTACAAACCAATTTGAGCCTATTATACCCCTTTGTTCCTTACTTTAGCACATCATTAACTCTAAGCGGAAAACAATAATGTCCTTAATTTGAATCCTTAGTTAGCTTAGACTAGTGAGAGTGCTCATAAATTAAGTGTGGGGAAGCGAATTTGAAAACAATTGGTTCGAGAATTGAGTATGTTAAGAATTTTCTGAAAATGTGAAAAAAAGAAAAAAATGTTTAGGACATGATTCATGCATCCAATAATTTAATCATATGCATTGATAAAAACAAAAGAAAAAGAAAAAATATATATATATATATATATATATATATATATATATATAAAAGAGAGAGAAAAAGAAAAGAAAAAGTGCAAATAAGAGAAAGGGGACAAAATGCCCCAAAGTAAGTAGTGAAAGCAATGCATATGTACGGTACTTAGAATTAGAATGCATGAATAATGTGGAAAACATGGTTGATGGATAGTTAGAATTTGTATTGTGATTACATGGATTGTCTAAAGTTAGGTGGAAAGTTTAAGTTAATTAAGGATTCAAATTTTAGTCCACTTGACCAAATACAATCCTACCTTGACCATAACCCCATTACAACCCTTAAAAGACCTCTTGATTTGTGTATTTGTGCATTAAATTTATCTTGATTGTTAGATGAAGAGCAAGCTTTAGAAAGCAAGGTTAGTAGAGAATTGAGAGAATCGAACCTAAAAACACTTGAGTGATTAGAGTGTATACACTACCAGTGAGGGTTCGATGCTCAATTCCTTGTTCCCTGCTTTCATAAGCTATTTTCTTCTTGCAAGTCTATTTGTACTTCATTTTCATGATTTAAATTAGTGAAATCCAGTTTATATTTCTTCTTGAAGGATTTGTTTACTTTTAACTAAGTAGGTAGAATCATTTTGCATATAGTTGCATTCATATAGATAGGTTGCATTTCATACTTTCCTCTTCATCTTTGTAGCTTCTCTTGAGTTTAGCATGAGGACATGCTAATGTTTAAGTGTGGGGAGGTTGATAAACCACTATTTTATGGTTTATCTTGTGCTCAATTGAGTCGATTTTATCAACTCTTTACCCACTTATTCATAATATTTGTATGATTTTATATTTCCTTCCTGATTTTGTGCTATGATTGATTACATGTTTCTTTGGCCTTATATTTGCTAATATTAAATCCTCTCTTATCACCATTAGATGCATTGATATGTGTGTTAAGTGATTTCAGAGATTACAGGGCATGAATGGCTCAGAGGGTAGAAAGGAAGCATGCAAAAGTGGAAGGAATACAAGAAGTTGAAGAAGTTGCTAAGCTGTCCAGCCTGACCTCTCTGCACTCAAACAACTATAACTTGAGCTACAGAAAGCCAAACGACTCAGTTCTAGTTGCGTTGGAAAGCTAACGTCCGGGGCTTCGATTTGATATATAATATGCCATAGTTGCTCTGACGCTAGGTGACGCGACCGCGTGCTCCATGCGGCCGCGTCGCAAGTGACGAAAATCAGCGAATCTGAATTCGCAACCAGCGAATTCTGGGCTGTTTTTGACCCAGTTTGCGGCCCAGAAAACACAGATTAGAGGCTATAAAGTGGAGAAATGCATCCATTCATAAAGGAGGCTCTCATAATTCATAATTTTAGGAGTAGATGTCGTTTTTAGAGAGAGAGGTTCTCTCCTCTCTCTTAGAATTAGGATTTAGGATTTCTCTTAGTTTTAGAGTGACTCTCAATCCCAGGTTCAATGTTCTTTTATTTCTTTTCTCAATTTTGTTTATGACTCTCTATGTTTAGATTGATTTTCTATTTAATATATTTTTGAGGTATTTCAGACTTATGATTGCTCCTTTTTATTATATAAATAATTTGGATTTTTCTCTTTTGGCTTTGGTTGAGACCTTGGTAACTCTTGAGTTATCAAACTCATTGTTGATTGAAAATTGGAATTAATTTGTCCACTTAACTTACCTTCATAGTTAGAGGTTAATAAGGTGGGGGAAGAATCCAATTCTCATCACAATTGATAAGGATAACTAGGATAGGACCTCCAGTTCTCCATACCTTGCCAAGAGATTTTATTATTGTTAATTTATTTTACTTGTCATTTAAATATACCTGTGCACATTGCCCAAACTCCAAATTTCTCAAACCCCCAAATTTACAATCTCCATAACCAATAATAAAAACATACCTCCCTGCAATTCCTTGAGAAGACGACCCGAGGTTTGAATACTCGGTTAACAATTTCTAAAGGGATTTGTTACTTGTGACACCCAAAACGTTTGTACGAAGGGATTTTTGTCGGTTTAGAGACTATATCTACAACGCGACTGTTTTTATGACATTCTTTACTGGCAAAAATCCTAACGTCAAAAATGGTGCCTTGTCTTTCAGCTGTCTCAGTTTAGGTAGAATGCCTCTGTTCGGAATTCTCTAGAAAACCTCTATTATCGAGCTAGTTAGGGGGGTATAGTTTGTGAACTTCCCTACTCGAGGGAGAGGTATGAATTGCCTTCCCATCATCTCCTTTGGGGGTTTCTCGGCTTTTCCTTATTGGCGATCTGACAAGGAGGTTGGGCGGCCAACTGCCACTTGTTGGCAGCTACCACCAGGCTGACCTTCTCATCATTTATGTATTCTCTTGCCACGCATTGTATCTTCTGCATTGTCCAAATATGCTTGGTGGTTAATGCTTACGGAAGTCCTCATTCACCAGGCCGTTCATCAAACATAGGCTAGCCACAGAGTCCGTGAGGCCGTCGATTTCTAAGCATTCGTCATTGAAGCGAACTAAGTACTTCCTCATAGGCTCACCCACCCGTTGTGCTATCCTAAGAGATTGATCGGGTGCTTCGCCTTGGTGATCCAAGTAGTGAATTGGGTTAGGAACTTCTGAGAGATGTCCGAGAAGGTGGCTATCGAGCCTTGCAGGGGGGAATTGAACCAGCAGATAGCTGGGCCTGCCAGGGTTACGGGGAATGCCCGGCACCTGACTGCAACTCCCACACTTTCTACATTCATCATGGCCTCGAAGGCCGTGATGTGCTATTGCAGGTCTTTAGTGCTGTTATATCTCATGTCCGTCGGCTTGTCGAAGTTCTTGGGCAAATGGACTCTGAGGATAGAGGAGTGGAAGGGAGTGGTGACCATCACCACGGGGTCTCGATGCTTCCTTTTCCGCTCCTCCCTTCGTTCCTTGCTTCTCGAGTTTTCTCGGGAGTGGTGGAATTGGGCGTGTCTATCAGTATGGTCACGCCTGTCGTCTTTTTCCCCAGTGGGCTATCGTTCTTCTGACCTTCTCAGTGGATATCAGGTGCGCGAGTAGCTAAGCCGGGCATATACTTGCGACCGAGTGTTTCGGCTAGCCTCGGGATTGTAGTGGTCCCTCGCCGCCAGTTCTTTTTCGAGGTTTTGGTCCCTGTGCCTAAGTTCTTGCATGATCCGGGAGTTGTCGTTGCCTATTCCTCAAAAAGCACTCCTTCCCAGGGATGGTCATGGGAGTGGTCCTGGTCAGAGGGGGTCGGTTGGCGCCTCCGAGAGGTCCCTATGCTCAGCCTACTCATGAGGCGACCCCTGTCGTTCGATGTTTGCCCCCGTTCCTAGCTCGTCCTCTAGGTGGAGGAAACCCTCCATCCTCAGCGCGTATCAGGTCCCTACAGACAACACCATTGTTCGGTAGTTCGCTGAGTCGATTGGTTGCGAGGTATTGAAATGAGGATCAGGACCTGACCGCGAGTTCTGATGTGGGGACTTGCGCAAGTGGGTCGTCGGTTGGTTGGTGGGTGGAGCCACCTATAAGGACACTTCGATACTTAAGTTAGCGTCGATATACAATGAGACGGCTAGGGTTTTGATAATGATGACATACCTGGGGAGAGGGGTAGGTCCCTTTCCCTTATTCCCATTCATTCGGGTAGCCCGCTTCTACTAGGATCCAGCTCTTTAGAAGCTTCCACCGGCTGTCGAGATCTTCTTGAAAAATATCAAATCACGTGGAGGGTATCTGATCGTACGGAAGAAGTGTGTGTCTGCTTGGTGGAACCCATTTTTTATTAGATTGAGTCAGAAACAAATCTTAAAATAAACATTGAAAAAGAAATAATAAAAAAAAAAGAAAAAAAAAAGCAACGCATAGAAAAAGAATACATCAAAAATTGAATACGAAATTAAAACGAATGATAAATATTTTTTACTAATTGTTAGGCGAATTGTATTTTGGTGCTTGAGATTCACTGTCATGTTAAACCTTATATAATATAATAAAAGGAAATAAAAGAGAAATATTGATTGATAAAAATAATAAAAGAAAATAGAAGAGAATTAGCATGATAATTTAGACATATGCTATTATTATATAATATTGCAATCAGCTTATAATTTCAGCACATTATTTTATTATCATTAATGCATATAAAAAGCATTATGTTGGGTGTAATCGGTTTGGTTTGGCCAAATCGACCTGTTCGGTCCTTCACAATATCAACTGTTCGTTTGCTATTTGTAGAACAATTAAACCGAATCGAATTGAACTAACTGTAGTTTGGTTCGGTCAATTTTTTTAGTTTTTTAATTTTAATAATTAAAATTTTAATTACCATAAAATAAAGTTTAAAACAATCAATAAACTAAAATAACAAGAATACATTATATCTAAATTTAATATAATTTTAATTTGTCCTAATAATTAAACATAAAAACAAAGATAATTAAAAATGTCTAACAGACAACAAAAACAAACACACATTAAAATTAAATAAAAACCAAAATAGCCACTTTAAAACTAAATAAAAACCGAAACAATCACTATACTTAATCTGAATCCATACTAGATTCATCATCATCTTCTTCGGTTGGTGCAATTTCTACAAAAATAAAACAAAAAAATCAATATAAATTATAAATTAAAAACATAAACTATGAAAGGTGCTTCAATTTTTTTTTTTTTTTTGCATACCTAATTCAAGTTTCTCAAATTCCTGAATAAGCTCCTCAAAATCAGTAATTATTGGAGAAACACGTAGCCAATTTTGTGTGCAAACTCATCAACCTAATCAAGAATAAACCAACAACAACAATTAGGGACAGTAATTTTATTCAAAAAATGTTTCATCATCATCAACCTAATCAAGAACTGACCAGCAACAACAATTAGAGACCAGCAAAAACAATTAGAGACAGTAATTTTATTAAAAAATTTTATTGAGCATCACCAACCTAATCAAGAACAGACCAGCAAAAACAACAAATTTTATGCAAAAGATTTTGAATATACTAAGTTACTAACCTTCAAAGAAGATTTTGTTGAGTTGCAAGAGAGGGCTCGGACTAAGGCTGTTGCTCGGTGACGGAGAAGTGTGCTCGGCGACGAAGAGGAATTGCTCAGGGATGGAGAGCGCTGCTCAGTGGCGGAGAAGAACTGCTCAGTTTAGGGTTTACTGCGATGGTGCGGATTGGATGACGGCACAGATTGGACGACATCGCGAACTAGATGACGGTGCAAACTGGACGATGCTGCGGGCCAAACGACGACGCTCTTCAGCTCTCTGCTACGCCTGCGATGGAGATGACTGCTGCAGTTGCAACAACATCCTTGAGAGCAATGATGGATGACTTGCGACTGAAGGATGGCAGCACGACGCTCTCTGGCTCTTTCAGGCTCTCATTCTCTCAGGCATGGAGGAGGAAGATGGATGTGAGTTGTAACACCCTACCATACAAAGTCTTATGCTTAAGTCATAATTCAGAGATGGCAAGGTATTACGACCTCTAAAACAAAAATCTAGTACGAATAGTAGTATGAATGATTGATTATAACTAGGAGCCTTTGCAAAAAAAGGGGTAAACAAAAATCGTAACTCGAACGCGCAACACTCTGATCGATAACGTAAAGAGCAAAGAATAAGCTAACGCAAGATCATATATATAAGGAGTGTCAAAAACGGGAATATCAAGACTCAAAATCCGGCTGCGAAGGTAACCGGTCCGAGCATAGCAATATATACATATAATAAGATAAGGAAACCCCAAAGGAAACCCAAAGGGACACAAATACAAAACCTATTCTCCAAAATCTCCTATAAGAGGAGTCATCACACGTTGTATTATTTAATGGACATAAAAGTATCTAAACAAGATATATAAATCACAATAGAGTCCCGAGAACAAAGGATCTTCGCTAATCCAGAAGTCTCCAGCATGCCTCAACGAGAAGCCTCGCGTCCTGCATCTGAAAACCACAAAATCCGCATGGGTGAGAACCAGAGGTCCCCAGTACGGTAACAGCTTCCACATATATAATACATAATAATAGAGGAAAGCCAAAGGCAATCCTAGAACTTCCTCCAGAAAATATCAAAGCTTATAAACAAGCTAAACCGTAAGCGGCAACTAACTAAAGATCCTTCAGTCTAACTAATACTTCCCTTTCTACTTCCTTCAGACCTCCCAACAACCAGCAGGAGTATAATATAGCAAACACAGTTATATCAGACAAGAGATTTACAAATAGGAACAAATAAGGCATTTAGGCAATTAGCAAGTAATATGCAGTCAAATAGGCAATCTCAAACAATTCATGTAGTATGCTTATGATGCATGCCTGTCCCTAGTGGCTGATGATATCATCTGTCGGTTATAGAGCCAACCCGACAAGTCCTGGTAGCTAACCATTGGACTGTCCCTCTGTCGTGCATCCCCAACTCGAGTTATACTCATCATAATCTTGATCATAATCATGATCCATATCCATCACCCTCACTGGTGAATATTTATCCATCACCATCGCTGGTGAATATTTATGGGGGCGAGCTCATCCGGGCCTTTCACAGTGCCCGGCCACACTTACGACATAGGGTCAAAAGAGCTTCGAGTCTCAACCTGGAGCACATGGTGGCTAGCCATTGCTACTACCCAGGGAAACCCTCATCTCCAATGGTGGAAGTGCAAACATTCACAATTCAATCAACAGCATATATGCATTTATACTTAGCCATAAACATGGCTCCGCCGTCACACGGCAATAATCTAGCCATCCGGCTCACGGTTAAATCCATAATCAGCCAATTCATTAACATTTACGGCCCTTCGGCCCATGGCACAACAAGCACTTCCACAGCCATTCTCCGCATCTCACATAATCATCTTTGATCCTCAATGATCATCCATTTTCCCTTGCTTCGCTCGCAAGTTACCACATTCACTAGCCCTTTTTCTCATGCTAGGCATATCATAATTATTTAAGACATAAGTGGTGAGATCGGAGGCTTAGAAGTATGAAATTTGGCTTTTAAAACTCAAAAATCAACTTTGGGATGAAAACAGGTCCACGCGTACGCGCACTCCACGCGCACGCGTGGATGGCGCTTTCTCGAAGAACGGCGCGTACGCACCAAGTGCGCCTACGCGCGAGGGGTCATTCTGCTAAAAATTTTCTAAGTTAAAAGCTGCAGAATTTACAGATTCAAACCCCAATCTTCCGACGGACATAACTCCCTCATTTTAAATCGTTTTTCACCCGTTCTTTGAACGGCATGGACATCCCGGATCCAATTTCATTTCTAAACAGATTTGGCACAAATCAGAGATCCGTAGTCCAAGTTATGTCCCGTCAAAGTATGCCCAAAAACCATGTTTTCATACAAAACCACAAGGTGCCATTTTCAAAACAAGCCACTTTCAACTCTTTTCAAAATCAATCAAACATGCCAATTTCAACCCTTCTCTTTGAAATCATTCAAAATGTACCAAAATCAACAACAAGCCATCCTCAACTCACATATTGATATTTTACCAAAATTCTCAAAACCACATCCAACCATTTTAACACTTCTCAATCAAATGGCTAAAGGACAAACACAATATCATGTCATACATCCTTCCTCATCCCAATTTCCAATAATACCATTTCCAATTAACCATCATTATACATAATCAACATCATACTCACCATCAACATGGTACCACCCATCAATTCAACCTCAATCATCCATCAAGCATATATCACAACATGCATTTCTCATATTTCACACAATCAAGGCATCAATATTCATAATCACATATATGAACACATCATATATTTCAACCATTCAACAACACCAACAATTCAATGCCTATCTTAGGGCCTCTAGCCTAAGTATTTCCTACCACATTACATATTAGATACGGGAAACCGAAACCATACCTTAGCCAATTTCCCAAGTTCAACCGGAGCACTTCCAAACCACTTTTTCTCAAGCTCTCAAGGTCTCAACACCTCCAAGAACAGATTTTGTCACACAAAACCCTCTTCCAAGCTTTCCAAAATCACCAATCAAGCTCCAATATTCACATATACACAACCTAAGCCACAATCATCATACCCATACACAACATCTCAATGCCCAAACCTCATAGAACAACAAATTACACTAGGATTGAGAATCTTACCACACCCAAGGTCCAAGGAGACAAGATTAACCTTCTCCTTCAAGAGAGTTGGGTCCTATAACATCAAAGAACCCAAAATCTCAACATTTTTGCTCATGAAACTCGAAATCAAGGGCTGGAATTTCGAACAGTAAAACGTGGCTTACCTCAAGATTAATTATATGGGTTTTGTAGAGCTCTCCGCGGTGAACGCGTGGCCACAAACGGAGCGGCAATCGGAGCTCTAGATCAAAAGTTATGGTGGTTTGAAGATCAAGTGAGAGATAGAACTTGAGAGAGTGTTCTTCCCTCCATGGCCTCCATTTCAGCGTGTTTAGTGTCTCAAATGAGGAGAGAGAGTGCTGAAAACTAGGGTTTTGATTTAGTTTAGTTGGGCCAAGGGCCCACTTTGGGTCCGGTTGGCCCGGTTTGGCCCGTTCGGTCCAATCTTGGTCCGATTTCTATAAAATTGGTACCGAAATTCTCGTCTCAATTTCCTCTATCATATTAAGCCATAAAAATAACATTTTTAGCTTTCTAGAATAAATTCTCATTTATGGGTTAATTAGCCGTTAATTAACCGGATCTTACATTCTACCCACCTAATTGGGAATTTTGCCCACAAAATTCAAATTCAAATTCAATTACCTGAGAATAAGTGCGGATAATCCGTTCGCATCTCCGACTCAAGTTCCCAAGTGTGTTCCTCAACACCGCCTCGACTCCAAGCCACTTTGACTAATGAAACCTCTTTTCCACGCAACCGTTTGATACTAGTATCATCAATTCTGACTGGAGCCACTGGAAGCGTCAAATCTTCTCTTAACTGAACCGATTCGGGTTCTAACACATGGCTAGCATCAGGAGTGTACTTTCGAAGCTGCGACACGTGAAATACGTCGTGCAGGTTTGAAAGATGGGGTGGTAGAGCCACCCGATACGCCACCGGCCCAATCCTCTCCAAGATCTGAAATGGACCAATGTATCGAGGATTCAACTTCTTTGCTTTAATCGCTCTACCTACTCCTGTGGTCGAAGTAACTTTCAGGAAAACATGATCTCCTGCCTCAAATTCTAAGGGCTTCCGCCTTTGATCGGCGTAACTCTTTTGACGACTCTGCACCGTAAGCATCCTATCTCGGATTTTCTTGACTTGTTCAGTGGTCTCAGCTATCATTTCCGGCCCCAACAAGCCTTTCTCTCCAGCTTCATACCAACATAGCGGAGATTGACATTTCCTCCCATACAATGCCTCATACGGAGCCATTCCGATGCTCGCATGGTAACTATTATTGTATGCAAACTCTACTAACGGCATATACCGATCCCAACTCGCCGGTTGGTCTAAAACACAGGCTCTCAACATATCCTCTAGTGTTTGGATCGTCCTCTCGGATTGACCATCTGTTTGAGGATGGTACGCTGTACTCAAGCTTAATCGAGTTCCAAAAGCTTTCTGAAATGCACCCCAGAACCTCGAAGTGAAACGAGGATCTCTATCAGAGATTATAGTAGCAGGTACACCATGGAGTCTCACAATCTCCTTTATGTATAACCGAGCTAGCTCCTCAAGGGTGTAAGTCATCCGAACGGGTAAAAAGTGAGCTGACTTCGTCAGTCGGTCCACGATCACCCAGATAGCATCAAAACCAGTCCTAGTCCTTGGCAATCCCGACACAAAGTCCATTGCAATACTTTCCCACTTCCATTGCGGAACCTCTAAAGGTTGCAACATCCCGGAAGGTCTTTGATGTTCAATCTTTACCTTTTGACAAGTTAAGCACTTTGAAACATATTCCGCCACATCATTCTTCATACCTGGCCACCAAAACATCACCTTTAAATCATGGTACATCTTAGTACTTCCCGGGTGAATGGAGAATCCACTTTTGTGTGCCTCCCTTAAGATATCTTGCCTCAAAGTGCCAACATCCGGCACAATGATCCTACCCTTGAATCTCCATAACCCATCTTTTTCTTCCGACACTCTCCACTGTTTTCCTTGTTCGATAGCCGGTAACACCTTCCATAACGCTTCATCATTTTCATGAGCCTTTAGGAGCTCGGACTTAAAGTCACTCGAGATTTCTAATTGGCTCAAACACAAGGTTCCAGATACTTCTCAAACACTAATTTTTAGACTCTCGAATCCCTTGATCAACTTTTCCTCTTGAAGCATCATCCAAGACGCATACAACGACTTCCGACTTAACGCATCCACCACTATATTCGCTTTTCCCGGATGGTAATTCAACTCAAAGTCGTAGTCTTTCAATAATTTCATCCACCTCCTTTGCCTCATATTAAGCTCTTTCTGATCAAAGAGATATTTCAAGCTCTTGTGATCAGAGAAGACTTGGAACTTAACCCCATAGAGATAATATCTCCACACCTTCAAGGCAAACACAACCGCAGCGAGTTCCAAATTGTGCGTAGGGTAACTAACTTCGTGAGGTCTCAACTGTCGTGAGGCATACGCCACCACATTATGATGCTGCATCAGCACGCATCCTAAACCCTTTAGTGAGGCCTCAGGTAACACTAACACAGGTGCAACGGTCAACTTTTTCTTCAATGTCTGAAAGCCCTCCTCGCACTCGGGAGTCCAAACAAACGGAGTGTCTTTGTGGGTTAACTTTGTCAACGGCAAAGCTAATTCTGAAAAGCCTTTGATGAACCTTCGGTAATAGCCAGCTAAACCCAGAAAACTCCTTATCTCAGTTACTGTGGTTGGTTGCTTCCAATCCATCACAGCTTCTACCTTGGTTGGATCTACGGCTATTCCCTTCTTACTCACCACGTAACCCAAAAACTTCACCTCACTCTTCCAGAACTCACACTTAGACAGTTTCGCATAGAGTTTCTTCTCCTTTAAAATCTGCAACACAGTCCTCAAGTGTTCTGCATGCTCTTCTTCAGTCTTGGAGTAAATCAGTATGTCGTCAATGAAGACAACAACGAATTTATCCAGAAACGGACGGAATACTCTATTCATGTAATCCATGAATACTACAGGAGCGTTCGTCAACCCAAAGGACACTACAGTATACTCGTAATGACCATAACGAGTCCTGAAAGCGGTCTTAGGGATATCCTCACCCCTCACCCTTATCTGGTGATAACCGGATCGCAAATCGATTTTAGAGAAAACCCCAGCTCCTTGTAACTGGTCCATGAGATCATCAATTCTCGGCAATGGGTATTTATTCTTTATGGTGACCTTGTTCAGCTGCCTGTAATCCACACAGAGCCACATACTTCCATCTTTCTTCTTTACCAGTAACACTGGAGCACCCCACGGGGAAACACTTGGTCGGATAAAATTCTTACCCAACAATTCCTCTAACTGAGACTTTAGCTCGGCCATCTCTAACGGTGACATCCTATAAGGAGCACTTGAGATTGGTCCCGCCCCAGGCACCAATTCAATAGCAAACTTGACCTCTCGGTTAGGTGGAAATTCCTCAATATCATCGGGAAACACTTCCGGAAAATCACACACTACCGGAATCTGATCCAACTTTTGATCATCACCCGAAACACCAGCGGTTAACAACAGGATACCCTGACATTCGATTCTAGAACAGTTCACCATCATCGAATTTAAGTAATAATTATTCACCACGACTGGTCCTTCTGTATCTTCCGGCATAAAGTACACCGACTTTGTAGAACAATCAAGCAGGACATGATTCTCAGATAACCAGTCCAATCCCAAGATAAGATCAAGACCGATCATCGGTAAGCAGATTAAATTATGGACAAAATCACGCTGCTTGAACCTAAACGAAACTTTCGGGCATCCTAGCCTAGTTACCATGGTTTCATGGGTAGCATTATACACTTTTAAGTCATAACCTAAGGTTACGATCTTCAATCCTAACTCATGGGCTTTCTCAAATGCAATGAATGAATGCGATGCTCCCGAATCAAATAAAGCATTTAAAGTTTGACCAGCCATTTTACAGTTACCTCGAATGAGTGTCTCGGATCCCTCTGCACCCACAGCTGAGGTGGTGAACACCCGACCAATCTGTTGTGCTTTCCCAGCACCTTGCTTTTGCTTCTCTGGACAACTTGCGGCTTTATGCCCCGCCTTTCCACAATTGTAGCACAAACCTCATCCGGCCTTGCATGGTACTCCCGGATGGTGACTCCCACACCTAGTACAAGCTTGATCATTCTGAGGCTGCTTCCCAAACCTTTTCCCTTGGGAGTAGTTGTTGTTGGGCCTCCTAAAAGAACCTTCCCTCTTGAAAGACGGACCTCTAGGTGCAAAGCTCTTGCCTCGGTTCTGTGGAAATGATCCTTTGTGACTTCCTTTCTCAGCGGCTGCCCTCTTCACACACTCTTCAGCAACCCTACACTTGTTCACCAACTCGGAGAAAGTTCTAATCTCCATTGGTCCCACTGAACTGAAAATATCACTCCGGAGTCCTCCTTCGTACTTAACACACTTCCATTCCTCATATTCCACCGGAGTCCCTTGACACATACGAGAGAATCTGAACAGCTCCTCAAACTTGTCAGTATACTCAGATACAGACATAGTACCATGCTTCAGCTGCAACAATTCAAGCTCCTTGGCCGTCCTAGCAGAAGTCAGAAAGTACTTCTTATAGAATTCCTCTTGGAAGATGTCCCAGGTGATATAATCATCACCCTGCTGTAGGAGGCGTCGGATTCCTTGCCACCAATGCGATGCTTCGCCAATGAGCAAATAGGTAGCGAACTCCACACGCTGCCCTTCAGGTACCACCTGCGCTTGCAGTGCTCGTTCCATGGCTTGAAACCATGTATCGGCTTCAGTCGGACTAGTGGTTCCCTTGAACTTAGGGGGATTAACCTTCAAAAAGTTTGCCAGTGTCATCGGGCCCTGAACTCTACCTCCGTCATTACCATGGTTGTTCATCTGTTGACCAAGAGCCTCAGTAGTGGCTTGCATAGCAGCAGCCATGTTCTCCAACGCAGTCATAAAGTTCACCGGGTTATTAGGGTTAGTCTCCGGCGCACGAGCATTCGTATGTCCTCTCCCACGGCCTCTACCGCGTCCACGAGGCGCCATCTGGTTCCTATACACACCAAACAATCGATATTAAGTTGATCAGTCTCAATATCGGAAGTTTAGTGCTTCAAAGTCCCAAATGCATGCTCATGAACGTTTATGCCAACTATATCAAGTAGATATACTAACAGCACATAACACACATACAGAGAATGCACAGAAGCATAGTCAGTCCATTCCTCAGGCTCTACAGGAACGAACTGCTCTGATACCATAATGTAACACCCTACCATACAAAGTCTTATGCTTAAGTCATAATTCAGAGATGGCAAGGTATTACGACCTCTAAAACAAAAATCTAGTACGAATAGTAGTATGAATGATTGATTATAACTAGGAGCCTTTGCAAAAAAAGGGGTAAACAAAAATCGTAACTCGAACGCGCAACACTCTGATCGATAACGTAAAGAGCAAAGAATAAGCTAACGCAAGATCATATATATAAGGAGTGTCAAAAACGGGAATATCAAGACTCAAAATCCGGCTGCGAAGGTAACCGGTCCGAGCATAGCAATATATACATATAATAAGATAAGGAAACCCCAAAGGAAACCCAAAGGGACACAAATACAAAACCTATTCTCCAAAATCTCCTATAAGAGGAGTCATCACACGTTGTATTATTTAATGGACATAAAAGTATCTAAACAAGATATATAAATCACAATAGAGTCCCGAGAACAAAGGATCTTCGCTAATCCAGAAGTCTCCAGCATGCCTCAACGAGAAGCCTCGCGTCCTGCATCTGAAAACCACAAAATCCGCATGGGTGAGAACCAGAGGTCCCCAGTACGGTAACAGCTTCCACATATATAATACATAATAATAGAGGAAAGCCAAAGGCAATCCTAGAACTTCCTCCAGAAAATATCAAAGCTTATAAACAAGCTAAACCGTAAGCGGCAACTAACTAAAGATCCTTCAGTCTAACTAATACTTCCCTTTCTACTTCCTTCAGACCTCCCAACAACCAGCAGGAGTATAATATAGCAAACACAGTTATATCAGACAAGAGATTTACAAATAGGAACAAATAAGGCATTTAGGCAATTAGCAAGTAATATGCAGTCAAATAGGCAATCTCAAACAATTCATGTAGTATGCTTATGATGCATGCCTGTCCCTAGTGGCTGATGATATCATCTGTCGGTTATAGAGCCAACCCGACAAGTCCTGGTAGCTAACCATTGGACTGTCCCTCTGTCGTGCATCCCCAACTCGAGTTATACTCATCATAATCTTGATCATAATCATGATCCATATCCATCACCCTCACTGGTGAATATTTATCCATCACCATCGCTGGTGAATATTTATGGGGGCGAGCTCATCCGGGCCTTTCACAGTGCCCGGCCACACTTACGACATAGGGTCAAAAGAGCTTCGAGTCTCAACCTGGAGCACATGGTGGCTAGCCATTGCTACTACCCAGGGAAACCCTCATCTCCAATGGTGGAAGTGCAAACATTCACAATTCAATCAACAGCATATATGCATTTATACTTAGCCATAAACATGGCTCCGCCGTCACACGGCAATAATCTAGCCATCCGGCTCACGGTTAAATCCATAATCAGCCAATTCATTAACATTTACGGCCCTTCGGCCCATGGCACAACAAGCACTTCCACAGCCATTCTCCGCATCTCACATAATCATCTTTGATCCTCAATGATCATCCATTTTCCCTTGCTTCGCTCGCAAGTTACCACATTCACTAGCCCTTTTTCTCATGCTAGGCATATCATAATTATTTAAGACATAAGTGGTGAGATCGGAGGCTTAGAAGTATGAAATTTGGCTTTTAAAACTCAAAAATCAACTTTGGGATGAAAACAGGTCCACGCGTACGCGCACTCCACGCGCACGCGTGGATGGCGCTTTCTCGAAGAACGGCGCGTACGCACCAAGTGCGCCTACGCGCGAGGGGTCATTCTGCTAAAAATTTTCTAAGTTAAAAGCTGCAGAATTTACAGATTCAAACCCCAATCTTCCGACGGACATAACTCCCTCATTTTAAATCGTTTTTCACCCGTTCTTTGAACGGCATGGACATCCCGGATCCAATTTCATTTCTAAACAGATTTGGCACAAATCAGAGATCCGTAGTCCAAGTTATGTCCCGTCAAAGTATGCCCAAAAACCATGTTTTCATACAAAACCACAAGGTGCCATTTTCAAAACAAGCCACTTTCAACTCTTTTCAAAATCAATCAAACATGCCAATTTCAACCCTTCTCTTTGAAATCATTCAAAATGTACCAAAATCAACAACAAGCCATCCTCAACTCACATATTGATATTTTACCAAAATTCTCAAAACCACATCCAACCATTTTAACACTTCTCAATCAAATGGCTAAAGGACAAACACAATATCATGTCATACATCCTTCCTCATCCCAATTTCCAATAATACCATTTCCAATTAACCATCATTATACATAATCAACATCATACTCACCATCAACATGGTACCACCCATCAATTCAACCTCAATCATCCATCAAGCATATATCACAACATGCATTTCTCATATTTCACACAATCAAGGCATCAATATTCATAATCACATATATGAACACATCATATATTTCAACCATTCAACAACACCAACAATTCAATGCCTATCTTAGGGCCTCTAGCCTAAGTATTTCCTACCACATTACATATTAGATACGGGAAACCGAAACCATACCTTAGCCAATTTCCCAAGCTCAACCGGAGCACTTCCAAACCACTTTTTCTCAAGCTCTCAAGGTCTCAACACCTCCAAGAACAGATTTTGTCACACAAAACCCTCTTCCAAGCTTTCCAAAATCACCAATCAAGCTCCAATATTCACATATACACAACCTAAGCCACAATCATCATACCCATACACAACATCTCAATGCCCAAACCTCATAGAACAACAAATTACACTAGGATTGAGAATCTTACCACACCCAAGGTCCAAGGAGACAAGATTAACCTTCTCCTTCAAGAGAGTTGGGTCCTATAACATCAAAGAACCCAAAATCTCAACATTTTTGCTCATGAAACTCGAAATCAAGGGCTGGAATTTCGAACAGTAAAACGTGGCTTACCTCAAGATTAATTATATGGGTTTTGTAGAGCTCTCCGCAGTGAACGCGTGGCCACAAACGGAGCGGCAATCGGAGCTCTAGATCAAAAGTTATGGTGGTTTGAAGATCAAGTGAGAGATAGAACTTGAGAGAGTGTTCTTCCCTCCATGGCCTCCATTTCAGCGTGTTTAGTGTCTCAAATGAGGAGAGAGAGTGCTGAAAACTAGGGTTTTGGTTTAGTTTAGTTGGGCCAAGGGCCCACTTTGGGTCCGGTTGGCCCGGTTTGGCCCGTTCGGTCCAATCTTGGTCCGATTTCTATAAAATTGGTACCGAAATTCTCGTCTCAATTTCCTCTATCATATTAAGCCATAAAAATAACATTTTTAGCTTTCTAGAATAAATTCTCATTTATGGGTTAATTAGCCGTTAATTAACCGGATCTTACATGAGTTCTGAGTTGTGTGTGACTTTGTGAAAAAGAGGTAGAGTTAGGGATTTGGACATTTTGTTGCAAGGTTAAAGGGTAAACTGGTAAAAAGAAGCATTACTGAACACTTTCCTCAATTCGGCTCGGTTTCTGCCAAGTTAACCAAAAACTAAACCGAACCATCGGTTTAATTAAAAAAACCAATTTTTTGTTTTTTTATTCGGTTGTTGTAAAATTTGTAACACCTTACCACATAGAGCTTTACGCCTAGGACATAAATCATATGTGGCGAGGCGTTACAACCGCAAAAATTAAAAATACATAATATAATATAATTGAAGGAAATCGTAACTAGGAGTCTTGAAAGAGAAGTTAATCAAAAATGAAATAGAAATCACATTACTTGCGGTCGGATAAATGTGGAAAGGTAGGTGAGATCGTGCGGAAAAGATAATGTATATATAAGATCAGAGTTCCAAAGATACAAATAACAAGCTCTAGGCTGGGCTTACAAAGCAAAGGCCAACCAGAGTATACATATACATATATATAACCCAAAAGAGTAACCCAAAATATATGACAAAACACCTATTTCTCCAAGTCCGCCTCTAAGAGGGACAAAACATAATATATACAGGGTGAAGAATCTATATACATATATACAAAGCATAAAACAAAATACAATAACCCCAGAATAACTAACTTCATTTGCAGAGGGAACTCCAAATGCTCACCGATGCGCATCTCGACCTGCATCTAAAAAACTACAACATATATATGGAATGAGAACCAGAGGTTCTCAGTATGATAATGATGCCCACATAAATAGTATACAAGGTCCTGAGAAAGTCAGAGGCAATTCTAAAAATCTAACACTCAGAATTAAACTTAGTGAATAAGCTAAACCAGTTTTCAGGATTATACTCTAAGGTTTCCAAGTTATAACTTAAATTCTAGCTTAACCCTTCAATTCCTGCTTCCTCCAACCCTCCAAACTCTGGTAGAACTGCCCTCATCACTCCTCCGCCAGACAAGAGGCCTCTTAATTGCACAGACAAACAATACAGGCAAGGAAAACACAAATAGAATGTAGTTACCGCAAGTACAACATATAGTAAATAAGCATAGATATTCAAATAGGCAAACCCAAGTAATGAAAACTCAAACAAGACAAACAAATGCATATGATGTATGCCTGCCCTATGGCCGATGAGTCTCATCTGTCGGTTATAAAGCCAAAATCGACATGTCTGGTAGCTAACCCTAGACAGAACACCAAACATAGAGCAAGTAGGACAATGCCTCACCCCTTGTATCTTACCCGAATACCCGGAGCAAAGGGATAACCTCACCCTTACCTCTTACCCAAGCGGTGTTACAATTCTCAACCCGGAGCAAGTGGCAATAGAACTCAACCTTTGCATCTTATCCGGAGTCTTGAACTCTATTCCAGAGCAAGTGGATAACACCACTGCATCTTTTCCGGAGTCTCATTTACAAATACATTCTCATTATCATTACAATCCATTCTCAATTCAATCTCGGAGTAAGTGGATAACACCACCGCATCTTTCCCGGTCACGTATATCTCAAACATAATCATTCATCATCATCTCAATCAAACTCCTTCATCATCTTTGCATCGTTCTCATAATTGCCTCACTCATCACTCTCATTATCTCATCAAATCAATTATCCCTTCTTTAAACTCCTCCGACACCAATTTTTATCTTCTCCCACTTACTAACCCTTACTTTATAACCCAAAACCTAACTAGTAAACCTTAAACAGAGTTTTCAAAGGTTTGGAAAATTAGAAAAATGTTCAATAGTTCAAAAATAGTAAATTTCTATCAAAACAGTGGTTCCAGAGATTTACTGGCTTGCCAGGAAGGCAAACAGTGAAAAATAGGGTATTGTGCGTACGCATCGTTCCGTGCACACGCACACAACAGAAAGGCCTCCCCATCATGTGCGTACGCACACCTGCAAAATCCTCACACACCCCCTTGTGCGTATGCATGAGCCAAAACGCACTCTCTGTTCTGTGCAAACACACACACACCAGAATTCTCAGTTTTCTGCAACTTAGGAAAATTTAGTTTTTGGTACATAACTTCTGACGTTCATAACTTCCTTTATAAAATTTTGTTTTCGACAAACTTTATAACGTTGTCAAGCTCTTGAAATTATCTTTAATTTGAAATAAACTTCATTCAAACCCAAAATTCTATGCTCTAGTTATAGTCCACCGAAATTTGTTTAAAATTAAGTTTTTCATAAAAATCACAAACCTCTATTTTCACAATTTCCATTTTAAAACCAAAGTGTTTTCAAGCTGCAACTCAAACCATCCATGTCCAAAACATACCTAATCACTTCTCATTTATTCCATGACCCATTATTATGCAAATTCACCAAATTCAACCCCCATAATTCATAATCAACACAACTTTATACTCAATCATCAATATATCATTATTATTCATCAAGATCATCATTTCATCAACCATCAATCACAAGCAACAAACACCAATCCATTCTCAAACTAATTCAATATTTTTCATCAAGACTACTAAACATTAACATAATCATACATTTCAACTTATCCTATGGTCATCTAGCCTAAGTTTTCATGAAACATTATATATTATCTATGAGAAACCAAAATCATACCTTGGCCGATTCCTCCTTAAGTTAAAGACACCTCAAATTGGAATAAATCTCCGCCTCCAAAGTTCCCAACCTCCAAGATTCCAGCACCCAAAGCTCAACCAAGCTTCCAACCTCCACAATTGTGTTCCAAATTCACATATACACTCTCTAATACATATTATTACATCCATATGCACAAACTCAATACCCAATCACATATAATCAAGATATTTACTAGGGTTTGAGAGTTCTTACTTTAATTATGCATCAATTGAACAAAACTCACTAATTTCTCAAGTTAATTTGATCCTAAAGCACCAAAACAACCATAAATCTCAATAACCATAGCTCAATTTTCAAAAATTGGGGAGAAGAGAGGCTCAGAATGAATTCGAGATTCTCTTACCAAATTATTTAATGGACTTTGTAGAGCTCGACGCGGTGGTTGCGTGGCCGCAAACAGTGCGACGATCGGAGCTCCGGATTGAAAGTTACGTGGAATTGAAATTTGGGGTGAGGGTTTGTGTTTTTCATTTGTGTGCTTCCCCCTCTTCAGCGTGTTGTATGAATGAGGAGAAGGAGAAGGGCTCAATGCATGTCTTAAATGTTGGGCCATTGGTGTGGTTTGGGACCGGTCCAACTGGTTTGGCTCGTTAGCCCGTTTTTAGGCTAAAATCCTTAAAATTAATGTCAAAACTCATATTTTAATTATTTCTACCATTCTAACTTACCAAATTTAATTTTTTAATTTCTTTAAATAAAAATTAATTTATTGGTTAAATATTTATTAATTACCTGGAGTTTACAAATTTTGGTTCGTTTTGGCGGTAATTTTCGATCCAATTCGATAACTTACACCCCTAATTAATGAAAAGGGTGACCACAGATCTATGGTCACCGTTTGTGACCTATGGTCACAGTTTTTCAACCGTGCCCTATTCTGGCATGATCTATGAAGCATGGATTCACTAATGGTGCCGGCGTATTCGTGTCGGACGTGAATCCGACACCGACATGCAGTGGATACGTTAAACGAGCGTATCGACAATGTGTTCTCTTGTGGTGCAGAATTTTAGTGAAGTGATCATGAATTTGAATATGTCTGACCCAATTCAGATGTTCATGAGGTCTTTCTGCTAGGCTGTGATTCTGCGATTGATTTTGTGATTTTCATGGTCCAATTAACCAATTTTCTCTTTTTTAATTTAAAATCTTTTAAAATAAAAACAAATCAAAATTTAAATTTAAAAAAAAATAAATCAAAACGTAGATTTACTTATCATTTGTCTTCGATGGCTTACTTATCACTAACTTAGCCGTTCTTGATTCTCTATGTTATATTAAAGAAAAAGAATAAAAGATACAAAAGTTGAAGAAGAACTAGAGAAAAACACTGCGTGGTGCGAGGCGTGCTGCGTACATACTGCATAGTATTAGTGCGTTTTTCGTTTTTCTTTCCGATTACTTAATTTATTTTATTATTATTTTAGTATATCAATGAAATTGTTTTATTATCATTATAGTATATCAATGAAATTGATGTGTCTTGATAAGTATAATAATTCAATGTTTCTCTCTTTCATTAGTAAATATTCACGTTGCTGTATTGAATAATATGTTATTATATAGTATTGTGATTGTTTCATAGTTATACATGTAATATTGTGATTGTTTCAACGTGTGGTTTTATAAAATTACTAATGTGTTATACATAGACAACTATATTTATTTTTATATTTATAATATGAAAATTTATTAATTTAGTATATTATTTAAATTTTATTTTATAACATATTTTAAATGTGTAAAATCCAATTTTTTTTAAAAAAAAGAACAGGTTAGGGTATTCGTGTTGTATCGTGTCCGTATCTTGTATTGTATCCGTGCTTCTTGGAGTGTGACCATAGATTTATAGTTACGATTTTTTTTTTTTATGTATAATCACGGTTTCTATGGTCACAGTTGCAGTATTTAAATTATAATATTTTAGGTCACATTTTTCAACCGTAACTATAGATTACTCTAAAAACCGTGACCATAACTTGCTCTATGGTCACCATTTTTAGCGTGATCATAGCTTATTTATGGTCGTCCCAATTTTAAACCGTGACCATAGCTTATCTATGGTCACGCTATTTTAAAATAGTGACCCTAGAGCTATGGTCACCTTTTTGTAAAATCATAACCATAACTTACTCTATGGTAAACCGTGACCATAGCCTAATCTATGGTCAGGCTTTAGCGTAACCATAGCTTATTTATGGTCACGCTATTTTAAAACCGTGACCATAGCTATGGGCACCCTTCTGTTCAGCTGTCACCATAGCCTGATATATGGTCATCCTATTTTAAAACTGTGATCATAGCTTACTCTATGGTCACCCTTTGTTAAAACCATGACCATAACCTAATATATGGTCACGGTTTTAGTGTGACCATAGCTTATCTATTGTCATCCTATTTTTAAACCCTGACCATAGCTTACTCTATGGTCACTTTTTTTTTGTATAATCGTGACCATAGCCTAATCTATGGTCACGGTTTTAGCGTGACCATAGCTTACACTATTTTGTGAGATTCATTTTTTTAAAGTATGACCATATCCAAAAATGATGATAATCATAAAATAAGTCTAGAAAAGACAAATTCAATTAACTTAAATCATAAAATTTATATTATAAGCTAGATATATTTTTAGTCCAAATGAGACAAATCAAATTATATTATATTATATCCACTACATGAAATAAGCGGTAAAGTCTTGTAAAAAAAATATGGAAGACATCAAAATATTATATTTAGATAATTAAAGTATATACCCCTTGAAATACAACTCTATTTGGAAATTGAACCCTAATAATAGTTTTTGTGTATCTCTTCGTGGCAGCTTTTGCTTGATTTTTCTTTAATGACTTAGGAATTAAAAGCTAAGCCTCTTCAATCTTTCTCCTTAATTTAGCTTCTCTTCTCACCTCTTCAACTAAAAGTCTATAAAAGGAATTTGATAGTTCAATTTTTGCTGCAATAGTTTGAGGAACGACAAAGAAGACCTTCACCTATAAGAGACATTTTTTTATACAAGACAAAAATTTAGAGATATTTAATCTAAATAATTGGTTTGCCAGTAATACTTTAAATGGGATGAAGTATCCAAAACTAATGGCAAAAGCAAAAATAATTCCTAAACCTAATAGTTCTTATCAACGGCAAGGGAGGAAGCGACGAAGGACGAAGGAATGGAGCCACGACAACAGAGGAAGGGAAATTCTTCTTCGATAGAGAGAGCAAGAGAGCTCAAAGAGGGATGTTGAGTTCGGAGAGAGAGAGAGAGAGAGAGAGAGAGAGAGAGAGAGAGAGAGAGAGAGAGAGAGAGAGAGAGAGAGTCGAAGAGATGATGATCGCAAGCCTTCAATACGGCGACGCCACGAGCTAGATCTTTGTATGACGATGAGGAGAAGAGGAACGATGAAAAGAACCCACCACAAGCGACAATGGCGAGGGGAAGGGTTCGGCTGGGTTGAGCTCTAAAGGCGATGGTGGCTGCTGGCTGGTTTTGTTTTAAGTCAGAGAGAGACTAAGAGAGACAATTGGGTGGGGGGGTTGAGCCCTACGCGCTAAGAGAGGAGGGGAGAAAATTTTCGTTCTTCCCTCCTTTTTACCCTATTTCAATTTTATTAAACCCTATACAAATTAACAAGATACAAGGGTAATTAACAATAACAAAATAACAACATACACTTTCAATTTTTTTTCTGTTTTATTTATCACTTTTAATTTTTTCTATTTTATTTTTAATTTATTATTATCATAGTTATTAGAATCAAACTAGTAATCGATCCAATCAGACTATCAAATCATTGGGTCATTTGTTCAACTGGTCGATCATAAATTGAACCAGTTGATTTAGTTATAATTAAATAATTATATAAATTTTAATTTTATTTTTTATTTTTATAATAAATGTTTTTTTAGTTTTATTTTATATTTAATTAATTATTTTTTTAATTTTAATAACTCATCAATTAATTTATATTTATTATACTCTCTAAACATTCATAGAAAAAAATAAAAATAGCAATCATAAAAAAAATATATTGTAGTTAATAAAATATTTTTTAAATTTGTAAATATAATTTTATTTTATTTTCTTTACGTAATACATTTAATAAAAAAATCATATATAGAAAACAATATTTTTAGGTCACCCTTTTGTAAATTTATGACTATAGATATTTTTAGGTTATCTTCCAAAACTGTGACCATAGACTCTTTTTAGATCACCCTTTTGTAAAACCGTGAACATAGATCCTTTTAGGTCACTGATGCGTGAGCATCTTTCCTATCTTTTCCTAGTGAATTTGCATTCAATTTATTGAGTTTAATCAAGAATTAATTATCTTTTAGCCACCATGGATGCTACTTTGAGTTGTGTGCAATTTTGCTTATTTTAGGTAGCATTCGGATGGATTTGATGGAGTTTCCGCAGAAAAAGAGAAGAAGGCGAATGATGTTGTCAACCCTGACCTCTCTACACTCAAACCTGAATAACTCAAGCTACAGAGGTCCAATTGACATGATTCCAATGGCGTTGGAAAGCTAACTTTCAGAGCTTTTCAACGATGTATAATAGTCCATACTTCTTCTCCAACCATACTGCCAAGGCTGTGCCTAACTTGAGAAATCTCAAGTTTGGCGCAAGACACAACATCAACACACAAACCAATTCAGCCTCCATCAAGTTAGGCGCAGCCCATGGCCAAGTAAGGCGCAGCCCATGGTCAAGTAGGCGCTAGGTTCAGATTTTGAAGTGGTCCCCACGCCAATACACATGCCATGCGAAATCTTTCATTTATTCTGATTAAACTTTAATTTTTATTTTAAAATAGGAAAAGATATTATTTAGTTTTAGAAAATATAATTTATATTAATTAAGATTAGATTTAAAAGGGAAAAGAATCAGCCCTTCGATCTACTCTCTTCTCTTCTACCTCATTTCGCAATTTATAGTTTTCAGAATCCTTATTTTCTCTCTGAACCATGAGCAACTAAACCTCCATTGTTAAGGTTAAGAGCTCTGTCTATTGTATGGATTGATACTATTATTTTTCTATTTTAATTCATGTACTGATTTATTATTCAAAAATTATTTTTGTTCTTTATTTTATAAATTTGGGTGGAACAGAAGTATGACCTTGATTCTAATTGAGTTCTTGTATAACTTGGAAAAGCTCTTTACTTGAACAATAGCTTGAAAACATATTCTCCTAAATTTCTAATTATCTGGACTTAACGGGATATGTGACATATAATCCTCTTATATTTGGGTAATTAGGATTTTTGTGGCATATAAACTAGAATTGAACTTCACCCTCTAATTAGAATTAAGTGACCAAGGAATTGGCGGTAGATGAATTTTAGAGGAGACTAAAAAGGTCTAAGAAATTAGGGTTTAGTCACATATAGTTTGCCATAAATTAAATCTTGCATGATTAAAATAGTTAGTAAGAAAAGTCAATCCAAAAAATAGATAACTCTGAAACCTTAACTGTTTTCTCCATATATTTCACAACCCGTTTACTGCTTAATGTTCTAATTTCTGAATTTCTATTTAATGCTTTTGAATACCAAAACACTCTTTTCTGTTTGTCTGATGACGTTCGGGTTTCTGCCGATAAAGAATTTTATAAAAATAATCACGTTGTAGGTATAGTTTCTAAACCAACAAAAAATCCTTTCGTACAAAAGTTTTGGTTGTCACTTAAGCAAACCCAATAAAATTTATAACCGAAGTATTTAAACCCCGGGTCGTCTCTCAAGGAATTCAGGAAAGTGTGATTTATTATTGGTTATGGAAAAGGGTATATTTTTGGGTTTTTGAAATAGGGAACAAGGAGAATAAATTAGTAATAAAGTAGTAAATTAATTACTAGAAAAACTCTTGGCAAGGTATGGGAACTGGAAATTCCATCCTAGTTATCCTTATCAGGTGTGATGAGAATTGGCTTTTGCTCCCACTTAGTTAACCCTTACTAAATAAAGAAAAGTCAAGTGGACTAATTAATTTGATTCCTCAAGTCCTAGTCAACTCCTATGGAAAGGCTAGCTTTAGAGGGATCCAAATCAATTAGCAACTTCCAATTTCCAATCAACCGCTGAGTTTGACAACTCAGGTGTCACCAATTACTCAACCAAAGCAAAGAAAAAAATCTAAATTATTTATATCATAAATAGAATAAAACAATCATAAATCTGAAATACCTCAAATTGTATTAAATCAAATTAAGCATAGGAATCCATAAGCCCGTTTGGCAACATAAATAATTAACAAGTAAAATAGAGCAACTAAAATAATAGAGTAAATAAAAGTAGAAGAGAAACATAAATTAAAGAACATTGAACCTGGAATGAAGAAAATGAAGGGTCCTAATCCTAAATCCTAAGAAAAATCCTAATCCTAAAACCTAAGAGAGAGAAGAGAGCCTCTCTCTCTCTAGAGAACTACATCTAAAACCTAATAATTGTGAATATGAAAGTTGTATTCAGTTGTTGAATGAATGGATGCATTCTCCCACTTTATAACCTCTAATCTGTGTTTTTTGGGCCGAGAACTGGGCCAAAAACAGCCCAGAAATTGCCCCCAGCGATTTCTAGTACGTACAGGTCGCTACAAAGTCACGCGGAAGCGTCGTCTACGCGTTAGCGTGGATTGGGTTTCTGCCAGGTCACGCATCTGCGTAATCCACGCGTGCGCGTCACCTGTCTTCGGGGCAGCTATGGTAAATTATATATAGTTGCGAAGCCTCGGATGTTAGTTTTTCAACGCAACTAGAACCGCATCATTTGGACCTCTGTAGCTCAAGTTATGGTCAATTTAGTACCAAGCGGTCAGGCTGGACAGCTTTAGCAGTTTCTTCAGTTTCTTGTATTCCTTCCACTTTTGCATGCTTCCTTTCCATCCTCTAAGCCATTCCTGCCTTATAAACCCTGAAATCACTTAACACACATATCAAGGCATCGAATGGTAATAAGAGAGAATTAAGATTAGTAAAATTTAAGAGCAACGAAGCATATTTTCAATTATAGCACAAAATCGGGAAGGAAATTGTAAAACCATGCATTTTGTATGAATAAGTGAATAAAGAATTGATATAAACCACTCAATTGAGCATAAGATAAACCATAAAATAGTGGTTTATCAACCTCCCCACACTTAAACATTAGCATATCCTCATGCTAAGCTCAAGAAAAGCTATAAAGGAGTGAAGAGGAATGGTAGAATGTATGAAATGCAACCTATCTATATGAATGCAACTATACGAAAAATGTTTTTACCTACTTGGTTTAAAAGCAAATAAATTCTCCAAGAATAAATATGCACTGGATCTCACTAATTCAAATCACAAAATAAAGTACAAGTAAACTTGGAGAAGAAAATAGCTCATGAAAGCCGGGAACAAAGAATCGAGCATCGAACCCTCACTGGAAGTGTATGCACTCTAATTACTCAAGTGTTTAAGGTTCAATTCTCTCAATTCTCTACTAACCTTACTTTCTAAGACTTGCTATTCATCTACTAATCAACAAAAATTTAATGCACAAATACACATATCAAGAGGTCTTTTAAGGGTTGTAATGGGGATAGAATCAAGGTAGGATTGTATTTGGCCAAGTGGACTAAAATCTGAATCCTTAATTATCTTAAACTTTTTCCACCTAACTTAGACAATCCATGTAATCATAATACAACATCTAACTATCCATTAACCATGTTTTCCACATATTCGAGTACAGTACATATGCATTGCTTTCACCATTTACTTTGGGACATTTTGTCCCCTTTTATTATTTGCTCTCTTTCTTTTTTTTTCTCCTTTATTTTTTTTTTAATAATAAAATTCCCTTTTTTTCCTTTTCTTTTTCAATGCATATGATTAAGGTATTGAATGCATAAACGTGTCCTAAACATTTCTTTCATATTTTCATAAAGATATATAACACCCAATTCTTAAACCAAATGTTTTCAAACCCACTTTTCCCCACACTTAATTCATAAGCACTCTCACTAGTCTAAGCTAACCAAGGATTCAAATTAAGGACATTATTGTTTTCTTCTTAGAGTTAGTGATGAGCTAAAGTAAAGAATAAAGGGGTAAAATAGGCTCAAAATTGGTTTGCAAGGGATAATGAAAGGTATGGCCATATGGGTATGTAAGTTCAGTGAAACAAGGGTCTCAATCATATAAGTGCATGCATACATCAAACCATGGAAATATAGAATTAAGCAAGACAAAGATCATAATTTTAGAGAGAACAACACACACCAAAAATAAAATATTAGTTGATAAAATGCAACCAATTCAAATAAGCTCAAAAATCTCACAGGTTTTGTGTATTCGAGCTCTAAACCAAGTTTCAGTATAATATTCCTTCAAACAAGTTTAATAAAAAGTTTTAATTCAAATTAGTGGAATGCTATAAAAAGTTTCTTGAAAAAGAAAATATTACTTTAACCAAGTGGTGGTAAAATATGCACAAAATCAAACAAATATGCGATCAAACATGCAAATGCAACAATGAACAAACAAAGAAAATAAAACATTGGTGTTGAGAAGAAAATAACTAACCCATGGAAGTCGGTATCGACCTCCCCACACTTAAAGATTGCACCGTCCTCGGTGCATGCTGAGATGTGCAGGTGGACGAGTTGTTCCAACTGGCACTTTTCTCCAAGGATTGTGTAAATGGACTTGTTTGTTGCCCCATTGAAACATTTTCTATTTCCCTTCCTCGGTGGCCATCCTGAAAGAAGAGGAAAAAGAAGAAAAGTAACCCAAAAATAAAGATAGGAAACAATTTAAAATATGGTTGGATTAATGCCAAATGATGAGAGTCTCAATTACATAGTAGCTAGAACATGCAAGTGAGAAAACAGTAGAAGCACATGGCAAATCAAGAGTACAAAAATTTGCAACAATGGGGAAGAGAGTGTGGGTAATGCAAGATAGTGTAAGTGCATATCAATGCAAATGGAATGCATATATTATAAAAATTAGCATTGACTTATGAATAATATATAATACCCAATCAGAATAAAACAAGTCATGAAGCACCAAAATAATACCAGAAAAGATGTAACAGTTGAATAAAAAAATTTAACACCATTCGAAAAATAATAGATTTAGAAAAGAAAATAAAAATATGTAAAAAATTAAAATGTAATGAATGAAAGTATGCAAATAAATTAAGTAAAAATAGAATGAAAGTGGAGAAGGATGAAAAGTTAAAGAGATGAAGAAAAAGAAAGTAAGGAAGAAGAAATAATAAGAAAAGATATAAGAAAAGGGAGGGAAATTAAAAATGGGACGCGACGCGCGCGCAGGGCACGCGTGCGCGTGAAAACTGCATAAACCATGTGACGTGTAAGCGTCGCCCACGTGTACGCGTGGGTGGTCAGAATTTAAACATGGCGCGCACGTGTCAGGGACACGTACGGGTGGGTGACTTTGTGCCTTGGGCACAGTGCCCGCACCAAGCCAGCACAACTTTCGGCCTGACACCTCTTTACGCCGATTTGTAGGGTCACGCGTACACGTGGAAGGCTGATTTTGCAATTGACGCGAACGCGTCAGGGACGCGTTCGCGTGGGCGTGTTTGTGCTTGAGGCACGCCTCTAGCCACGCTCCCACGCAACTCTCTGTAAGGTTTAGCATCGCATGTAACGCGTGCGCGTGGTTCACGCGCACGCGTGGGACGCATTTTTTTTTGTGCAGTATGCAGAATGCAAAATGCAGAATGCAGATGACTATACAAAAATTATGAATGAACACGAATGAAAAATAAAATAAAATAAGACTAAGAACAAAAAGGAAAGAATATACCATGGTGGGTTGTCTCCCACCTAGCACTTTTAGTTAAAGTCCTTAAGTTGGACATTTGGTGAGCTCCTTGTCATGGTGGCTTGTGCTTGAACTCGTCTTGAAACTTCCACCAATGCTTGGACTTCCAATAAGCTCTATCAATACCAAGTAAATTTCTCAAGCTTTGATGGAGTTCTTCACAAGCTTTGAACTCCCAAATTTGATCCTCATATATTCTCGGATCCCAAATCTTGATCCTACATCCATCTACAAGTTGATCATCATGATTCCATCCGGGTGGTAAGCAATCGGAATTCTCACTAAGGCATCCAAACAGCCTCCTAGACCCATTCAGTTGTGCTTTACACCAACCTTTGCATTTAAACTTTGAGCCTTTCACCATATTGAATCTTGCATGACAATTCCTACCACTAGCCATCTCCTCTTACTCTTAAAGCCACAAAGAGCTCTAAGTTGCCCATCCGTCCAAGCAAAGCATATTCAAGTGGGCTAATTAAGCTTAGAGATGAAAGATTTACCCACTTGAATGAAGGAATGGATGGTGATGGCTTTGGGGGAGAGGTCTCCAACAAGTTTGGTAAGGTGATTTCCAGCTCCATTCCCTTGAGCTCTTCCTTGACAACTTCCACCTCCTTGCAAGCTTCTTCAATATCAACCTCTTCCTCTTGGTAGCTTTCTTCCAATTCGATCTCTTCTTCATTGTTTACCAAGAGCATGGGAGGTTGTGCTTCTTCTTCTTTAATCTCCATGTCAAGTTCAATGGGAGAGGATTCAAATGTAGATAAGAATTCATCAATGATTGAATCCATCTCTTGATCACCCCCTTCAAAGTCTTCAACCATGATATGCCTTGGAGGTTGTACACCCTCCTCAACATCAAATTCAAACTCCTTAGAAGGGGGTTCTATGACTGGGCTTTCCCATGGACGTTCCGCATCTCCTAAGTCTTCGACCACTTCTTCCTCTTCAATAATTCCGGCTTCCTCCACTTGCTCCAATACAAAGTCATGCTCCTTACTGTCCACTGGAGACTCTAGTATCTCCTTTATGCTACGTTCTTCATTAGATTCTCCACATGAAGCCATGGGGTTCCTTGAGTGTCCGAACGTCTGGAAACTAATTGATTTATCGCTTGTTCAGTTGATGAAGGGTTGCATGAAATTGATCTACTGCTTCCTTGAGGTGAGCCTGTGATTCTTGGGTCGATGGGTGTGGACATGGTGCATATGGAAGTGGTGGTTCTTGGGAGTAATTGGATTGGAATTGGGGTGGGTAAGGGTTAGGGTCATATGGAGGTGAACGGTTGTGGGTGGCTTGTGAGTATGGTGGTTCAAAGCTATGTTGAGGAGGTGGTTCATAGGCATATGATGGAGCTTGTTAGTAACTACAAGGGGGTCCACCATATCTGTCATTTTGGTATGCACCTCGGAATGGTTCTTGACCATAGTAATTTGGTGGAGGTGGTTTGTCACGAAGGGGTCCACCATAACTATTGTCTTGGCATGCATTGTAGGATGGTCATTGTCCATGGTATCTTGGAAGGTGTTGTTGCTGAAAGGGTTAATCAGATCCTCGTGGCTCCTTCTATCTTTGATTGTTTTGACTTTGATGCATGTTCCTGTTATAGCTTCCATTCCTTACAACAACATTGGAACCAAACTTAAAGCCAGAGGGGTGAGAATTTATAGTAGCAATTAAAGACAAAAATTAATAAAAATTAATGAAAATAAACTCCTAAAACTAAAAATACTAACAAAGAAACGAAAAAGTCAAATTATTTACAATAACTAATAATAAGACACACGTTTGCAATTCTCCGGCAACGGCGCCATTTTGACGTTCGGGTTTCTGCCGGTAAAGAATTTTATAAAAATAATCACGTTGTAGGTATAGTTTCTAAACCAACAAAAAATTCTTTCGTACAAAAGTTTTGGTTGTCACTTAAGCAAACCCAATAAAATTTATAACCGAAGTATTTAAACCTTGGGTCGTTTCTCAAGGAATTGTAGGGAAGTGTAATTTATTATTGGTTATGAAAAAGGGTATATTTTTGGGTTTTTGAAATAGGGAACAAGGAGAATAAATTAGCAATAAAGTAGTAAATTAATTACTAGAAAAACTCTTGGCAAGGTATAAAAACTGGAAATTCCATCCTAGTTATCCTTATCAAGTGTGATGAGAATTGGCTTTTGCTCCTACTTAGTTAACCCTTACTAAATAAAGGAAAGTCAAGTGGACTAATATTTGATTCCTCAAATCCTAGTCAACTCCTATGGAAAGACTAGCTTTAGAGGGATCCAAATCAATTAGCAACTTCTAATTTTCAATCAACCGCTGAGTTTGACAACTTAGGTGTCACCAATTACTCAACCAAAGCAAAGGAAAAAATATAAATTATTTATATCATAAATAGAATAAAACAATCATAAATCTGAAATACCTCAAATTTTATTAAATCAAATTAAGCATAGAAATCCATAAGCAACATAAATAATTAACAAGTAAAATAGAGCAACTAAAATAATAGAGTAAATAAAAGTAGAAGAAAAAAATAAATTAAAGAACATTGAACCTGGAATGAAGAAAACGAAGGAATCCTAATCCTAAATCCTAAGAGAAATCCTAATCCTAAAACCTAAGAGAGAGGAGAGAGCCTCTCTCTCTAGAGAACTACATCTAAAACCTAATAATTGTGAATATGAAAGTTGTATTCAGTTTTTGAATGAATGGATGCATTCTCCCACTTTATAGCCTCTAATCTGTGTTTTTTGGGCTGAGAAATGGGCCAAAAACAGCCCATAAATCGCCCCCAGCGATTTCTGGTACGTACAGGTCGCTGCAAAGTCACGCGGAAGCGTCGTCCATGCGTACACGTCACCTGTCTTCGGGGCAGCTATGGAAAATTATATATCATTGCAAATTCTCGGATGTTAGCTTTCCAACGCAACTGGAACCGCGTCATTTGGACCTCTGTAGTTCAAGTTATGGTCGATTTCGTACCAAGAGGTCAGGCTGGACAGCTTTAGCAGTTTCTTCAGTTTCTTGTATTCCTTCCACTTTTGCATGCTTCCTTTCCATCCTCTAAGCCATTCCTGCCCTATAAATCCTGAAATCACTTAACACACATATCAAGGCATCAAATGGTAATAAGAGAGGATTAAGATTAGTAAAATTTAAGAGCAACGAAGCATGTTTTCAATCATAGCACAAAATCGGGAAGAAAATTGTAAAATCATGCATTTTATATGAATAAGTGAATAAAGAATTGATATAAACCCCTCAATTGAGCATAAGATAAACCATAAAATAGTGGTTTATCATCTGACTAAGCCAATCTCTCAACCGTTGTTGTTTGATCCATCAATCCTTGTGGGATCGACCCTCACTCACCCGAGGTATTACTTGGTACGACCCGGTGCACTTGCCGGTTAGTTTGTGGTTATAAATTCTGCACCAGTCACTCCCAAAATCATGACAACAAACTCCTTTTAGATCACCCTCTAAAACCGTGACTATAGACTTTTTTTAGGTCATCCTTTTTCGAAAAATCATGACCACAGACCCTTTTAGGTCACTCTTCAAAATCGTGACTATAGATATCTTTAGGTCACCCCAAAATCATAATTATAAACCCCTTTTAGGTCACCATTTTTTGAAAAATCGTGACCATAGATCCTTTTAAGTCACTCTTTAAAAGTGTGACCATAGATCACTTTAGATCACCCTCAAAATTATGAAATAGACTATTTTAGGTCACCTTTTTTTAAAAAATCGTGACCATAGATACTTTTTTTAGGTCACAGCTAAAAATCGTGGTCATATACCTCTCTATGGTCACGGTTTTTAGCCGTGACCAAAAACTTCGCGGCCATAGACAAAAAATGTTGTTGTGTATATGAAATAATTAAAAAAATTATATTTTTCAACTAAAATTTTCTTTAACTAAAATTTGTTCACTTCTTTTAAAAAATAAAATTGGATTAATCTAAAAACATTAAGTTTAAAAAATATCACTAACTTGTTCAGTGGTTCAATGACCTAGCAAGTAAAAAAAATAAGCTAATTGTTAACAGCAAATTATAACAACTAATTAATGTCATTAAAATAGAACAAAATTTTACCATTTTTTGCTAGTGTCATGATTGACACAACTTCACTTGAAATATTTAGACGTAGCCGATTCATAAATGTTTGGTGTTATTAATCTAAGTTACACACATAAAATCTTTACGTGTGAATATTTTTTTAGATCTACAT